>NW_025533820.1:0-300000 GCF_020615455.1 Coregonus clupeaformis | reverse complement strand
GAAATGCATGCTTTTCAATCGAACGCTGCTGGCACCCGCCCACCCGACTAGAACCACCACTCTCGACGGGTCTGACCTAGAGTATGTGGACAACTACAAATACATAGGTGTCTGGTTAGACTGTAAACTCAACTTCCAGACTCACATAAAGAACCTCCAATCCAAAGTTAAATCTATAATCGGCTTCCTATTTCGCAACAAAGCCTCCTTCACTCATGCTGCCAAACATGCCCTCGTAAAACTGACTATCCTACCGATCCTTGACTTCGGCGATGTCATTTACAAAATAGCCTCCAACACTCTACTCAGCAAATTGGATGTAGTCTATCACAGTGCCATCCGTTTTGTCTCCAAAGCCCCCCATACACTACCCACCACTGTGACCTGTACGCTCTTGTTGGCTGGTCCTCACTACATGTTCGTCGTCAAACCCACTGGCTCCAGGCCATCTATAAATCACTGCTAGGCAAATCCCCGCCTTATCTTAGCTCATTGGTCACCATAGCAGCACCCACCCGTAGTCTGCGCTCCAGCAGGTATATCTCACTGGTCATTCCCAAAGCCAACACCTCCTTTGGCCGCCATTCCTTCCAGTTCTCTGCTGCCAATGACTGGAACGAATTGCAAAAATCTCTGAAGCTGGAGACTCTTATCTCCCTCAATAACTTTAAGCATCAGTTGTCAGAGCACCTTACCGATCACTGCACCTGTACACAGCCCATCTGAAATTAGCCCACCCAACTACCTCATTCCTATATTGTTATTTATTTTGCTCTTTTGCACCCCAGTATCTCTATTTGCACATAATCTCTTGCACATCTAGCATTCCAGTGTTAATACTATTGTAATTATTCTGCACTATAGCCTATTTATTGCCTTACCTCCATAACTTGCTTCATTTGCACACACTGTATATATATTTTCTGTTGTATTTCTGACTTTATGTTTTTTACCCCATATGTAACTCTGTGTTTCTTTTTTATTGCACTACTTTGCTTTATCTTGGCCAGGTCGCAGTTGTAAATGAGAACCTGTTCTCAACTGGCTTACCTGGTTAAATAAATGTGAAATAAAAATAAATAAATAAAATAAACATTAGATGCTAGCTAACAACATTATAGGGCGTTCACTCACTGCTCTAGAATGTAGTGATATACGGATGAATTCAAGAGGGTCCTGCTAAATTAATAACTTAGTTATCTTTAGCCTATTTCATTATGGACAGCACATTTTGTCGCTAGTCAATTTGACTATTTCCTTGAATTACCTTATGGTATGCAATTAAGTTAAGACATAATCAAGGGTTGTCATTCTAATTTCATTGCTTATTTTGGTTTCACAGGCAATGTTGTTGTTTTGTTTTTTGGGTGCATGGTGAATCACGATGTGAGTCATGTGTCCAAAGGGGGAATTACCGGTCCCCTGGGGCCTTTGGTAAATATGCAAATTGTATTAAGAATATGAGCAGTAGTAATTAATGTGTTATGAGTTAGATGGAATGTTTTATGTGCAAATGTATTTGTGGCCGGAGACAAAGTACAAAGGGGACCTGTCTCTGAAACTAGTGGACTGCTGCAAGAATGTGGACTTCCTAATCTCAGGGCTTCTCCTGACTGATGAGAAGACATGGTACAGTAGTAGCATACTGTGTCTCACTTAACAATGTTCTTAAGACTCTCTTCTCATGGGTGAAGGCTTCTCTGCCCAACCGAGCATGAGGATCTGAGCATTGTCTGCACCCTGGAGACTTTGTGGCGGTAAAAGATTACAGAAGAAAGAGCTGGAAAGACCCTAGGTGGAGGGGCCCAAACCAGGTGTTGCTGGCTACCTCGATGACGGTGAAAGTAGCAGCGACAGATACCTGGATCCATGTGTCCCACTGTAGAAGAGTTCCAACCCCAGAAGAGGAAGATGGCCCCACCATTGTGCAGCATTGTTTTCTTTTGTGTCTGTCTTTGTCTGTGTGTCTTTGCAGTAGTGACTCCCAGCTTCCCTATTGGTGCGCTGCCAGAAGGACACTCTCCGCAGACCAATGTTGATGGATTGAGAGGGACTCTGCCTGATCCGGAGACCCTGGTGACGGAAGAAGGTCCCGAGCCAAAGAGACCATACATCGTCACCTAGGCTGCACCAACGGCTGTACGGATAGAGGGGAGCTCGACCTGGTGTCATCTAAACCACTGCACCAGAAAACCACGAGAAAATTGAGGACCTAGAGATGAGGGACCTGAGGATGCGGAAATACTGGAGCTGGCCAAAGTCAGGAGATGGGGGAGGATGGCGATGGGAATGCTACTGATAAGCTACGTTCTCTGGCTGATTCCCTCGGGGGAGGGACAGGCCTCCAAGATCCTACAAGACCTCCAAGACTCACCAGATTTCCCCACCATTGATTTCTCTACCCTTGACTAGTTCCCCTAACAGAAATTGGAAACCAGAACAGTTGAGTAAGGAAAATGGCATACTGACAATAGTAAAGAGCACAAGAAAAAGACAGAGAAGAGAAACAGACAGGATTGGAATGTATATTCTTGCACAAGCAGGAACCACAACTGAAGTACAGAAAGGGATCGCTATTAAAGTACGAGGGTCAAATCATTTGGGTAACTGTGACCTCAGGATAATAAAAGGAACGACAGGTGGATCATGGGTAACTGTGACCTCAGGATAATACAAGGAACGACAGGTGGATCATGGGTAACTGTGACCTCAGGATAATAAAAGGAACGACAGGTGGATCATGGATAACTCTGACCTCAGGATAATAAAAGGAACGACAGGTGGATCATGGGTAACTGTGACCTCAGGATAATAAAAGGAACGACAGGTGGATCATGGGTAACTGTGACCTAAAAAAAAGGAATGACAGGTGAATCATAGACATAAGAATAACAGCCCAAGACTTAGATAAACAATTTGATGTAGTACTTACAAATGCTACGTATCCAGGGGGCAGTGTTGCCGAAGTAGTTATTCCTTGGGAAAGTTCACTAAACCCCTTACATGTTAGAGCCCCAGCAGAAGCAGAAGGAAGAGAATGGAAGGAGGAGCTAAACAATGACTTGTATAGATGGGCACAATATACTACATTACAATGAAAGAAAACTGTCTAATCTGCACTTCGTCTCCCTTTTTAAAAGAATTAACAGTAGTACCAAATCCCCACAGCTACCAGGACTGTGCTACGTTTAAATCACAACTTCTGTCATCCAAGGGACTCGGAAAGACCGTATTGCCCAGCAGAATGTTTGTCATATTTTAGGAAATCCTAAATATGAACAATTTTATAATCAACCAGGATGGGGAGAGAAGTGTAAGCAATTATACGTTAGAATAAAAACCAGGAAAGGGGAAGCATCAGAGAAATATCAAATAGACTATGAGCGGAAATATGAGTGTCACAACAAAACAATTGGGTTATATCATTTGGGAGAATTCAAGGGAGAATGTGAAACAACATGACACCTAGATACAGATAGCTTTTGGAATGCAGACACCCCTCAAAGAAAAATGGATCAGGCAGCAGGGTCAAGTACTGGGGTAATAGTTATCCCGGAAGGATGCGGAAATCAGACACTGGCATCACCACTGATCGTTCCTTATGAGGATCAGTCGGGGGGCCATTGAGAATTTCTTCTGGGTCTGTCAGGGGCCAACTAATGACATTATGGCCAAAAGGACGGAAAGGGATCTGTGCCACAGTACAGCTGATACAAAATGTTTTAAATAGTTGACTGGAAGGCCTTAAACGTTGATATACAAGATACTAAATTAAATAGATCAGAAAGGGCATATGAAGCTGACCCCAACGTACAGATAGGTGCTAAAGGCCAACCTAGAGGAATTCCCAATGAATTTAAAGCTAGGAGTGAGAATAAATCAGGATTTTGAATCAATATTTCTTTGGATAACTCTTAATAAACATGTGGAATGGAACAATTAAATACATTACAATCAACAGAGGTTCATAAATTATACTGACTCAGTGTAACAGTGTTGCTTCCGTCCCTCTCCTCGCCCCTACCTGGGCTCGAACCAGGGACCCTTGATACACCGTTACCCGTCGCTCCACAAAAGGCCGCAGCCCTTGCAGGGAAACAACTACTTCAAGGTCTCAGAGCGAGTGACGTCACCGATTGAAACGCTACTAGTGCGCACCGTTAACTAGCTAGCCATTTCACACCAGTAACATCAGCATTGTCAATGCTGGGAGAACAAGTACAGGCAACAAGTAGGATGATCTGGCAGAATAGACAGGCTCTGGATTGTCTCCTAGCAGAAAAAGGCGGAGTCTGTGTTATGTTCGGAAGCGAGGGCTGAACTTTTAGTTCTAATAATACTTCCCCCAGGAGGAATATTCTCTGAGGCAATGATCAAGCTTAAAGGATTGAGACAGGAAGTCAAGATAATACCTCCCCAGGAGGAATATTCTCTGAGGCAATGATCAAGCTTAAAGGATTGAGACAGGAAGTCAAGATAATACCTCCCCAGGAGGAATATTCTCTGAGGCAATGATCAAGCTTAAAGGATTGAGACAGGAAGTCAAGATAATACCTCCCCAGGAGGAATATTCTCTGAGGCAATGATCAAGCTTAAAGGATTGAGACAGGAAGTCAAGATAATACCTCCCCAGGAGGAATATTCTCTGAGGCAATGATCAAGTTTAAAGGATTGAGACAGGAAGTCAAGATAATACCTCCCCAGGAGGAATATTCTCTGAGGCAAAACATTTTTTTTCCACCTTTATTTAACCAGGTAAGCCAGTTGAGAACAAGTTCTCATTTACAACTGCGACCTGGCCAAGACAAAGCAAAGCAGTGCGATAAAAACAACAACACAGAGTTACATATGGAGTAAAACAAAACATAAAGTCAAAAATACAACAGAAAATCTATATACAGTTTGTGCAAATGTAGCAAGTTATGGAGGTAAGGCAATAAATAGGCTATAGTGCAAAATAATTACAATAGTATTAACACTGGAATGCTAGATGTGCAAGAGATTATGTGCAAATAGAGATACTGGGGTGCAAAAGAGCAAAATAAATAACAATATAGGGATGAGGTAGTTGGGTGGGCTAATTTCAGATGGGCTGTGTACAGGTACAGTGATCGGTAAGGTGCTCTGACAACTGATGCTTAAAGTTAGTGAGGGAGATAAGAGTCTCCAGCTTCAGAGATTTTTGCAATTCGTTCCAGTCATTGGCAGCAGAGAACTGGAAGGAATGGCAGCCAAAGGAGGTGTTGGCTTTGGGAATGACCAGTGAGATATACCTGCTGGAGCGCAGACTACGGGTGGGTGCTGCTATGGTGACCAATGAGCTAAGATAAGGCGGGGATTTGCCTAGCAGTGATTTATAGATGGCCTGGAGCCAGTGGGTTTGACGACGAACATGTAGTGAGGACCAGCCAACAAGAGCGTACAGGTCACAGTGGTGGGTAGTGTATGGGGCTTTGGAGACAAAACGGATGGCACTGTGATAGACTACATCCAATTTGCTGAGTAGAGTGTTGGAGGCTATTTTGTAAATGACATCGCCGAAGTCAAGGATCGGTAGGATAGTCAGTTTTACGAGGGCATGTTTGGCAGCATGAGTGAAGGAGGCTTTGTTGCGAAATAGGAAGCCGATTCTAGATTTAACTTTGGATTGGAGATTCTTTATGTGAGTCTGGAAGTTGAGTTTACAGTCTAACCAGACACCTAGGTATTTGTAGTTGTCCACATACTCTAGGTCAGACCCGTCGAGAGTGGTGATTCTAGTCGGGTGGGCGGGTGCCAGCAGCGTTCGATTGAAAAGCATGCATTTCGTTTTACTAGTGTTTAAGAGCAGTTGGAGGCTACTGAAGGATTGTTGTATGGCATTGAAGCTCGTTTGGAGGTTTGTTAACACAGTGTCCAATGAAGGGCCAGATGTATACAAAATGGTGTCGTCTGCGTAGAGGTGGATCTGAGAGTCACCAGCAGCAAGAGCGACATCATTGATATACACGGAGAAAAGTGTCGGCCCAAGAATTGAACCCTGTGGCACCCCCATAGAGACTGCCATAGGTCCAGACAACAGGCCCTCCGATTTGACACACTGAACTCTATCTGAGAAGTAGTTGGTGAACCAGGCGAGGCAGTCATTTGAGAAACCAAGGCTATTTAGTCTGCCAATAAGAATGCGGTGGTTGACAGAGTCGAAAGCCTTGGCCAGGTCGATGAAGATGGCTGCACAGTACTGTCTATTATCAATCGCGGTTATAATATCGTTTAGGACCTTGAGCGTGGCTGAAGTGCACCCGTGACCAGCTCGGAAACCGGATTGCATAGCGGAGAAGGTACGGTGGTATTCGAAATGGTCGATTATCTGTTTGTTAACTTGGCTTTCGAATACTTTCGAAAGGCAGGGCAGGATGGATATAGGTCTGTAGCAATTTGGATCTAGAGTGTCACCCCCTTTGAAGAGGGGGATGACCGCGGCAGCTTTCCAATCTCTGGGGATCTCAGACGTTATGAAAGAGAGGTTGAACAGACTAGTAATAGGGGTAGCGACAATTTCGGCGGCTAGTTTTAGAAAGAAAGGGTCCAGATTGTCTAGCCCAGCTGATTTGTAGGGGTCCAGATTTTGCAGCGCTTTCAAAACATCAGCTGTCTGAATTTGTGTGAAAGAGAAGCGGGGGGCATGGGCAAGTTGCAGCAGAGGGTGCAGAGTTGGTGGCCGGGTTAGTGGTAGCCAGATGGAAAGCATGGCCAGCTGTAGCAAAATGCTTGTTGAAATTCTCGATTATTGTAGATTTATCGGTGGTGATAGTGTTTCCTAGCCTCAGTGCAGTGGGCAGCTGGGAGGAAGTGCTCTTATTCTCCATGGACTTTACAGTGTCCCAAAACTTTTTGGAGTTAGTGCTACAGGATGCAAATTTCTGTTTGAAAAAGTTAGCCTTTGCTTTCCTGACTGCTTGTGTATATTGGTTCCTAACTTCCCTGAAAAGTTGCATATCGCGGGGGCTATTTGATGCTAATGCTGTACGCCACCGGATGTTTTTGTGCTGGTCAAGGGCAGTCAAGTCTGAGGAGAACCAGGGGCTATATCGGTTCTTAGTTCTGTATTTTTTGAATGGGGCATGTTTATTTAAGATTGAGAGGAAATTACTTTTAAGGAACAACCAGGCATCCTCTACTGACGGAATGAGATCTATATCCATCCAGGATACCTGGGCCAGGTCAATTAGGAAGGCCTCCTCGCTAAAGTCTTTTAGGGAGCGTTTGACAGTGATGAGGGGTGGTCGTTTGACCGCGGACCCGTTACGGACGCAGGCAATAAGGCAGTGATCGCTGAGATCCTGGTTGAAGACAGCTGAGGTGTATTTAGAGGGTATGTTAGTCAGGATGATATCTATGAGGGTACCCATGTTTACGGATTTAGGGTTGTACCTGGTAGGTTCGTTGATAATTTGCGTGAGGTTGAGGGCATCTAGCTTGGATTGTAGGATGGCTGGGGTATTAAGCATATCCCAATTTAGGTCACCAAGCAGTACAAACTCTGAGGATAAATGGGGGGCAATCAATTCACATATGGTGTCCAGGGCACAGCTGGGGGCTGAGGGGGGTCTGTAGCAAGCGGCAACAGTGAGAGACTTATTTCTGGAAAGGTGGATTTTTAGAAGTAGAAGCTCAAACTGTTTGGGCACAGACCTGGAAAGTATGATAGAGCTCTGCAGGCTATCTCTACAGTAGATTGCAACTCCACCCCCTTTGGCAGTTCTATCTAGACGGAAAATGTTATAGTTGGGGATGGAAATTTCAGAATTTTTGGTGGCCTTCCTGAGCCAGGATTCAGACACTGCTAGAACATCAGGGTTGGCAGAGTGTGCTAACGCAGTGAATAACTCAAACTTAGGAAGTAGACTTCTGATATTTATGTGCAAGAAACCAAGACTTTTGCGATTACAGAAGTCATCAAATGATAGCGCCTGGGGAGTAGGAGTGATACTGAGGGCTGCAGGGCCTGGGTTAGCCTCTACATCACCAGAGGAACAGAGGAGGACTAGAATAAGGATACGGCTAAAGGCTTTAAGAACTGGTCTTCTAGTGCGTTGGGTACATAGAATAAAGGGGGCAGATTTCCGGGTGTTATAGAAAAGATTCAGGGCATTATGTACAGACAAGGATATGGAAGGATATGAGTAAAGTGGAGGTAACCCTAAGCGTTGGGTAACAATGAAAGAGATAGCATCGCTAGAGTCATTAATTGAGTCGGTCTCCGCGTGTATAGGGGGAGGTGCAAATGAGCTATCTAAGGCAGGTTTAGCTAGGCTGGGGGGTCTACAGTGATATAGTACAATTAGAAATAACCGAAACAACAATAAACTAACCATGTTTGGGCTGAGGCTAAACATAAACAGGATGTAGTACCGTAAAAAGGAACAGTCCAGCAGATATCAGCTGTATAGCTGAGTTATCATAAGGTCCGGTGGTGAAGCACTAGTAAGAGGCCACGGCTAGCGTGTGCTAGCGGGCCAGGGCTAGCAGATGGATGGAATCTTCGTGGTTAACGTCGTAACCACATCAGACGATTTCGTCGGCAGACCAGTCGTGTAGGATCGGCGTTACTCATCTCATATGTATCTACTGTATTCTATACTATTCTACAGTATCTTAGTCACTTTAATAATGTTTACATATCTTGCATTACTCATCTCATATGTATATACTGTATTCTATACTATTCTACGGTATCTTAGTCACTTTAATAATGTTTACATATCTTGCATTACTCATCTCATATGTATATTGTCACGTTGCTGTGGATTGGTGTGGTGTAGAATCAGGCGCAGGAAGCAGAGGATAAGTCCAACAAGACTTTACTAGAGCACACAAAAATAAATCCAAACAGCCCGGAGGCAAAAGGACGCACACAGGCATAAATATCGAGCGCACACACAGGTGCGTAAATACTCTCCTAAACACAAGGAGGAAGCTATGAAAATAGCGTACCGACACGGGTAGCGCAACAACACGACACGAACAATTACACACAACACTAAACTAACAACAAGGAAACTAAATAGGGTGCTAAATGAGACATAACACAAAACAGGTGTGACTAACAGACAAAACCAATCAAACACGAAACATAGAGCGGTGGCAGCTAGAACTCCGGAGACGACGACCGGCGAAACCTGCCCGAACAAGGAGGAGGAGCCGCCTCGGCCGAAACCGTGACAGTACCCCCCCCCCTTGACGCGCGGCTGGAGCCGCCTCCGGCCTCGGGGACGACCAGGAGGACGCGGAGAAGGGCGCGTAGGATGACCACGATGGAATTCGGTCATCAGGGACGGATCCAGAATGTCCCTCCTCGGCACCCAGCACCGCTCCTCCGGACCGTACCCCTCCCACTCCACGAGATATTGGAGACCCCCCATCCGGCGTCTCGAATCCAGGATGGTCCGAACAGTGTACGCCGGAGCCCCCTCGATGTCCAACGGGGGCGGAGGAGTCTCCTCAATCTCAAAGTCCTGGAGTGGACCAGCTACCACCGGCCTGAGGAGAGACACATGGAACGAGGGGTTAATATTCTTGTAATCAATAGGTAGTTCTAACCTGTAACACACCTCGTTCAATCTCCTCAGGACTTTAAAAGGCCCCACAAACCGCCGACCCAGCTTCCGGCAGGGCAGGCGGAGGGGCAGGTTTCTGGTTGAGAGCCAGACTCGATCTCCAGGTGCGTACACTGGCCCCTCACTGCGGTGTAGGTCGGCGCTCGTCTTCTGTCGACGTATGGCACGCTGCAGATGGACGTGTGCAGCATTCCACGTCTCCTCCGAGCGCCGCACCCACTCATCCACAGCGGGGGCCTCGATCTGGCTCTCATGCCACGGTGCCAGAACCGGCTGGTACCCTAACACACACTGGAAAGGGGTTAGTCTCGTGGAGGAGTGGCGGAGAGAGTTCTGTGCCATCTCGGCCCAGGGCACATATCTCGCCCACTCCTCCGGCCGGCCCTGACAATATGACCTCAGAAACCTACCCACATCCTGGTTGACACTTTCGACCTGCCCATTACTCTCCGGGTGGTAACCCGAGGTAAGGCTCACCGAGACCCCCAAACGTTCCAAAAATGTTCTCCAGACTCTGGAGGTAAACTGGGGGCCTCGATCGGACACTATATCCTCGGGCACCCGTAATGCCGGAAGACGTGAGTAAATAGAGCCTCAGCGGTCTGTAGGGCAGTAGGAAGACCCGGCATGGGAAGGAGACGACAGGCCTTCGAGAACCGATCCACAACGACCAGGATGGTGGTATTCCCCTGTGAGGAGGGAAGATCGGTAACGAAATCCACCGAGAGGTGAGACCAGGGTCGTTGTGGAACGGGCAGGGGCTGTAATTTACCCCTGGGCAAGTGTCTGGGCGCCTTACACTGGGCACACACTGAGCAGGAGGAGACATAAACCCTCACATCCCAGGTTAACGTTGGCCACCAGTACTTCGTACTAAGGCAGTGCACTGTCCGGCCAATACCTGGATGTCCAGAGGAGGGGGACGTGTGAGCCCAATAAATCAGCCGATCCCGGACCTCGAGCGGGATGTACGCCCGACCCACCGGACACTGTGGAGGACTAGGGTCGGTGCGTAACGCCCGCTCGATCTCCGCATCAACCTCCCACACCACCGGTGCCACCAGACAAGACTCCGGTAGTATGGGAATGGACTCCACGCACCTCTCCTCCGTGTCATACCGACGGGACAGAGCATCTGCCTTCCCGTTCTGGGACCCAGGGATGTAAGTGATCTTGAACACAAACCTGGCGAGAAACATAGTCCATCGAGCCTGGCGAGGATTCAGTCTCCTAGCTGCCCGAATGTATTCCAGGTTACGATGGTCGGTCAGAATGAGGAAAGGGTGCTGAGCCCCCTCAAGCCAATGCCTCCACACCTTTAGGGCCTGTACTACGGCTAACAGCTCCCTGTCCCCTACGTCATAATTCCGCTCCGCCGGACTGAGCTTCTTAGAATAAAAGGCACAGGGGCGGAGCTTAGGTGGTGTACCGGATCGTTGAGAAAGAACTGCCCCGATACCGGCCTCAGACGCGTCCACCTCAACTTGGAAGGGTAAAGTGGGATCCGGGTGCGCCAACACCGGAGCCGAGGTAAACAGGTCCTTCAGTCTCCCAAAGGCCCTGTCCGCCTCAGCCGACCACTGCAAGCGCACCGGACCCCCCTTCAGAAGAGACGTTATGGGAGCTGCCACCTGTCCAAAACCCCGGATAAACCTCCGGTAGTAATTCGCAAAACCCAAGAGCCGCTGCACCTCTTTAACCGTAGTTGGGGTTTGCCAATTACGCACGGCGGACACTCGGTCCACCTCCATTCTCACCCCTGACGCAGACAACTGGTAACCCAAAAAGGAAACTGACTCCTGAAAGAACAGACATTTCTCAGCTTTGACATACAGGTCATGCTCCAACAGTCTCCTCAATACCCTGCGCACCAGGGCTACATGCTCGGCCCGAGTAGAACTGTACACAAGAATATCATCTATGTACACCACTACTCCCTGCGCCTGCATGTCCCGGAAAATTTCATCTACAAACGATTGGAAGACTGATGGAGCATTCATTAACCCATATGGCATGACGAGATACTCGTAATGGCCGGAGGTAGTACTAAATGCTGTCTTCCACTCATCGCCCTCCCTAATGCGCACCAAGTTATATGCGCTCCTGAGGTCCAATTTTGTGAAGAACCGTGCCCCGTGTAATGACTCCGTCATGGTCCCAATCAGCGGGAGTGGATAACTATATTTCACAGTCACCTGATTGAGACCGCGGTAATCAATACACGGACGCAAACCTCCATCCTTTTTCTTCACAAAAAAGAAGCTTGAGGACGCGGGAGAAGTGGAGGACCGTATGTATCCCTGTCTCAGAGACTCGGCAACGTAAGTTTCCATTGCCCTTTTCTCCTCCTGTGACAAAGGATACACATGGCTCCGCGGAAGCGCGGCTCCTGTCTGGAGGTCTATCGCACAATCCCCTTGTCTATGAGGTGGCAACCGTGCCGCTCTGGTCTTACTAAACACGAGTGCCAAATCCTCATACTCAGGAGGAATGTGCAGTGCTGGCATCTGGTTCGGACTCTCCACGAGGTCGCCCCTACGGAAACACCCAGACATAACCCCTCACACTGAGCAGACCACCCTTTAAGAGCCTTCTCTCGCCACGAAATAGTAGGATCATGGGTCATCAACCAGGGAAGCCCCAGTACCACCGGATACGCAGGAGAGTCGATCAGATAGAGTTGAATCGTCTCCTCATGACCCCCCTGCGTCATCATCCTAAGTGGCGCTGTGACCTCCCCAATCAACCCAGATCCTAACGGACGACTATCTAAGGCATGTACAGGAAAGGGTTTTTCGACTGGAAGGAGGGGAATCCCCTAACTTAACACAGAATTTCCGATCTACAAAATTCCCAGCTGCGCCTGAATCGACTAGCGCCTTATGCTGGGAACGAGGTGCAACCTGTGGGAAACAAACAGGTAATGTAATGTGTACGACAGAAAGCTCTGGGTAAGTAGGGCGCCTACTCACCTGGGAGGACTCCCCACTGTATGACCTGCCATCTCCCTTACCAGGGGACCCTCCCCAGCACCTAGCCGCGGTGTGCCCTCCGCGGCCACACCTGGTGCAGGAGACTGCCCCCCTCGGGCTCCTACCTCTTCTCCCTCTAGCGCCAGCACCTCCAAGCTCCATCGGACTCTGCTCGGAGGCGCTGGAGGGTGGAATGGGAGGCCCCCACCTGGGACGTCCGCGGGTCGCAAGCAGGTTGTCCAGACGAATGGCCATGTCCACCAGCTGGTCAAATGTTAGTGTAGTGTCCCTGCATGCTAACTCCCTGCGGACGTCCTCCCGAAGGCTACACCTAAAGTGGTCTATGAGGGCCCTCTCATTCCACCCAGCATCAGCCGCTAGAGTCCGGAACTCCAGCGCAAACTCTTGAGCGCTCCTCATCCCCTGTCGGAGGTGGAATAGACGTTCCCCCGCCGCTTTCCCCTCTGGTGGATGGTCGAAGACAGCACGGAAGCGGCGGGAGAACTCTGCATAGGTGACTGTGGCGGCGTCTATTCCCCTCCATTCGGCGTTGGCCCACTCCAACGCCTTGCCGGTGAGACAGGAGATGAGGGCGGAAACGCTCTCGTATCCCGAGGGCGCCGGGTGTATGGTGGCAATGTAGAGCTCCACTTGTAAGAGGAACCCCTGACACCCGGCAGCGGTGCCGTCGTACGCCCTCGGGAGCGAGAGCCGAATCCCACTGGGTTCCGGTCGATGGACGGGCTGGCTGTCCGGTGGTGATGGTGCGATAGGTGGGGCTGTGGGAACCCCGCTGGTTTCCCATCGACGAAGGGTGTCCATGACGCCCTCCAAGGCGTGCCCGATCCGGTTGATTCGGTGCTCTTGACCAAGGAGACGCTCCTCCATGATGTCGACGGGTGCTCCTGCTGATTCCATGTCGAGGTGTGTAATTCTGTCACGTTGCTGTGGATTGGTGTGGTGTAGAATCAGGCGCAGGAAGCAGAGGATAAGTCCAACAAGACTTTACTAGAGCACACAAAAAATAAATCCAAACAGCCCGGAGGCAAAAGGACGCACACAGGCGTAAATAGCGAGCGCACACACAGGTGCGTAAATACTCTCCTAAACACAAGGAGGAAGCTATGAAAATAGCGTACCGACACGGGTAGCGCAACAACACGACACGAACAATTACACACAACACTAAACTAACAACAAGGAAACTAAATAGGGTGCTTAATGAGACATAACACAGAACAGGTGTGACTAACAGACAAAACCAATCAAACACGAAACATAGAGCGGTGGCAGCTAGAACTCCGGAGACGACGACCGGCGAAACCTGCCCGAACAAGGAGGAGGAGCCGCCTCGGCCGAAACCGTGACATATATACTGTATTCTATACTATTCTACTGTACCTTAGTCCATGCCGCTCTGTCATTGCTCGTCCATATATGTATTTATATATTCTTAATTCATTGCTTACTAGTTTTGTGTGTATTGGGTATATGTTGTGGAATGGTTAGATATGACTTGTTAGCTATTACTGCACTGTCGGAGCTAGAAGCACAAGCATTTCACTACACCCGCAATAACATTACTGCACCGGAACCCCCCTGTATATATAGCCTCCCTACTGTTATCACCCGCTATAACATCTGCTAAACACATGTTGTTACCAATAACATTACTGTACCGGTACCCCCCTGTATATATATAGCCTCCCTACTGTTATCACCCGCTATAACATCTGCTAAACACATGTTGTTACCAATAACATTACTGCACCGGTACCCCCCTGTATATATAGCCTCCCTACTGTTATCACCCGCTATAACATCTGCTAAACACATGTTGTTACCAATAACATTACTGTACCGGTACCCCCCTGTATATATAGCCTCCCTACTGTTATCACCCGCTATAACATCTGCTAAACACATGTTGTTACCAATAACATTACTGTACCGGTACCCCCCTGTATATATAGCCTCCCTACTGTTATCACCCGCTATAACATCTGCTAAACACATGTTGTTACCAATAACATTACTGTACCGGTACCCCCCTGTATATATAGCCTCCCTACTGTTATTTTATTTTACTTCTGCTATTTTTTTCTCAACACTTTTTTTTGTTGTGGTTTTATTTTACTTTTTTATTAAGAAATAAATGCGTTGTTGGTTAAGGACTGTAAGTAAGCATTTCACTGTAATGTCTGCACCTGTTGTATTCGGCGCATGTGGCCAATACAATTTGATTTGATTTGATCTGTTGAACACGTGTATGTGACCAATACCATTTGATTTGATTTGATTTGAAATAACAGACCCGCTCTAAAATAAGTGGTGGGAAAAAATATGTTTGCACCCCTCAGTGGACACACCCCCTATTTTAATTAGCTCCATGGCTCAGTGGACACACCCCCTATTGGGGGGCTCCTTGGCGATGGGAAGCCCGGACCTGACACAGGCTTCAAACAGCCTCACAGCCCTGGATCCAGAGTTTCTGGTACCTTCATCCCTGGGGTCACCGCCCTGGATCCAGAGTTTCTGGTACCTTCATCCCTGGGGTCACCGCCCTGGATCCAGAGTTTCTGGTACCTTCATCCCTGGGGTCACCGCCCTGGATCCAGAGTTTCTGGTACCTTCATCCCTGGGGTCACCGCCCTGGATCCAGAGTTTGTGGTGACTTCATCCCTGGGGTCACCGCCCTGGATCCAGAGTTTGTGGTGACTTCATCCCTGGGGTCACCGCCCTGGATCCAGAGTTTGTGGTGCCCATCCATCTGTTGGGTTGGTAGGATGTGGAAAGACCCACCACATTGGTTAGTATTGACTGTAGTAGAGACATCTGTTGGGTTGGTAAGATGTGGAAAGAAGTAGGTTTTAAATTCATACTTATTACGAATCTGCACTAGTTTGAAAATACTATTATTATTTAATGAAAAAATATCACTTTTTGTCTGGAAATAAAATAAACGTTTCTCTCAACCGCGATACCCACTCCAGTCAGCAGATGGCGATGTGTGTCTTTCAGGCGATGCTTCTAGTGTGACGTATAATCTAGTGGACGGACGTTTCTTCAACAACGACGAGTCAGCCACCTCGGTAGTTTGCTAGCCAACATGGTCGAAACGTTCAAGCTGATCAGACTGTTTCAGTGTATATTTGCCTCTGAATTTTAAACATACTAATGTCTTATAACTAGTTTCCGCATTTAATGTCATATTTACGTTTAGTCAGGTAACGGTAGCTGGCTTCATAAATTAGCCTATCACTAGTCTAGTCGCTAACTTGCTAGCTAGCTAACATCGCCGACCATGAGCTCGCCAAGCTACTCTCCTCCTGCTAAAGAAGAGGAGGTCTGCTGGACGGAGAAAGAAGCTCTAGTGAAAGAGGAGAAGGAAGAGGAGGATGTTACAATACAAAAACAAGTAGAGGGTGAGGCTGTTACCGTGAAAGAAGAAGAGAAAGACGTTACAGTGAAAGAAGAGGAGAAAGAGGGTCTGTGGCTGAACGTTGTCGTGAAAGAGGAGGAGGAAGAGGAGGATGTCACAGTAACAAAAGAAGAGGAGGGTGGTGAGACTGTTACAGTGAAAGATGAAGAGAATAAAGACGAGGCTTTTTTTGGAGTGAAGGAGGGAGAGGTAACTGTCACGTTGAAGGAGGAGGAGGAGGGGGAAGAAGAAGAGGAGGGGGAGGGGGAAGAAGAAGAGGAGGAGGAGGGGGAAGAAGAGGAAGAGGAGGAGGGGGAAGAAGAAGAGGAGGAGGAGGTGGGGGAAGAAGAGGAGGAGGAGGAGGAAGAGGAGGAGGAGGAGACGGAAGATCTGATTAACAACAGTAAGTAACGTTACTGTCTTGGAAGGAGCAGTTGTTGAACTGATGCGTGTTTTTTTTCAAATGATGTTCTGAGCTTAAATATGTCGTTTTTAAATGTAGGAATTGATAAAGCTACTCTGTAAGATGTGTATACCATCAACAAGCTGGCCAACAACAAAACGTTATTTGCACAACTTAAATGTCTCATAGACTTGCCCTCATCAATACTGCAATTCCATTGTACTACTCTGGAGGGGGATTCCTAGTCCAATATTGACTGCGGTCAAGTGATACGACACTCGCAAAACGCGGTCAAGCCATCTGCTCTTCAGTTTCTTCCTGAATTTGCGTAAGGCGAATACACTTTACAGAAATTGCGTTTTTCCGGTAGGGAAATTGAGTTGGATGGACTCTAATTCACAGAAAAAGTCGAGACGATAGCTACAAATCATTCCAAACAAACCGTTTGAAACATAATTTATTCAATCTTCCATAATAAAAAATGATACCAAATCATTTATTTTCATATTTCGCGTGATAAAAAATGACTTTGTCATGGGTAGAGTGAGGCTGCAGTATCCTATCAGGGTGCTGTTTAAGCAAATGTTAAATAGTTAAAGCAAAATGTGTTTACAGTCATGACATACACTATATATACAAAAGTATGTGGACACCCCTTGAAATTAGTGGATTCGGCTATTTCAGCCACACCTGTTGCTAACAGGTGTATAAAATCGAGCACACCGCCATGCAATCTCCATAGACAAACATTGGCAGTAGAATGACCCTTACTGAAGCGCTCAGTGACTTTAAACGTAGCACCGTCATAGGATGCCACCTTTCCAACAAGTCAGTTTGTCAAATTTCTGCCCTGCTAGAGCTGCCCCGGTCAACTGTAAGTGCTGTTATTGTGAAGTGGAAACATCTAGGAGCAACAACGGCTCAGCCGCGAAGTAGTAGGGCCACACATGCTCACAGAACGGGACCGCTGAAGCGCGTAGCGAGTGGAAATCCTCGGTCCTCGGTTGCAACACTCACTACCGGGTTCAAAACTGCCTCTTGAAGCAACGTCAGCACGAGCTGTTCGTCGGGATCTTCATGAAATGGGTTTCCACGGCCGAGCAGCCGCACACAAGCCTAAGGTCACCATGTGCAATGCCAAGCGTCGGCTGGAGTGGTGTAAACGCTACAGCATACGACGACATTCTAGACATTTTGTGCTTCCAACTTTGTGGCAACAATTTTGGGAAGGCCTTTTCCTGTTTCAGCATGACAACGCCCCTGTGCACAAATCTAGGTCCATACAGAAATGGTTTGACGAGATCGGTGTGGAAGAACTTGACTGGCCTGCACAGAGCCCTGACCTCAACCCCATCGAACACCTTTGGGATGAATTGGAACGCCGACTGCGAGCCAGGCCTAATCGCCCAATATCAGTGCCCCGACCTCACTAATGCTCTTGTGGCTGAAAGGAAGCAAGTCCCCCGCAGCAATGTTCCAACATCTAGTGGAAAGCCTTCCCAGAAGAATGGAGGCTGTTATAGCAGCAAAGGGGGGGATCAACTCCATATTAATGCCCATGATTTTGGAGTGAGATGTTGGACGAGCAGGTGTCCACATACTTCTGGTCCTACTACTACTACTACTACTACTACTACTACTACTACTACTACTACTAGCAGGTGTCCACATACTGTTGGTCATGTAGTGTAGCTACTACTACTACTACTACTACTACTACTACTACTACTACTAGCAGGTGTCCACATACTGTTGGTCATGTAGTGTAGCTACTACTACTACTAGCAGGTGTCCACATACTGTTGGTCATGTAGTGTAGCTACTACTACTACTACTACTACTACTAGCAGGTGTCCACATACTGTTGGTCATGTAGTGTAGCTACTACTAGCAGGTGTCCACATACTGTTGGTCATGTAGTGTAGCTACTACTACTACTAGCAGGTGTCCACATACTGTTGGTCATGTAGTGTAGCTACTACTACTACTACTACTACTACTACTAGCAGGTGTCCACATACTGTTGGTCATGTAGTGTAGCTACTACTACTGCTAGCAGGTGTCCACATACTGTTGGTCATGTAGTGTAGCTACTACTACTACTACTACTACTACTACTACTACTACTACTACTACTACTACTAGCAGGTGTCCACATACTGTTGGTCATGTAGTGTAGCTACTACTAGCAGGTGTCCACATACTGTTGGTCATGTAGTGTATCTACTACTAGCAGGTGTCCACATACTGTTGGTCATGTAGTGTAGCTACTACTACTGCTAGCAGGTGTCCACATACTGTTGGTCATGTAGTGTAGCTACTACTACTACTACTAGCAGGTGTCCACATACTGTTGGTCATGTAGTGTAGCTACTACTACTACTAGCAGGTGTCCACATACTGTTGGTCATGTAGTGTAGCTACTACTACTACTACTACTACTACTACTACTACTACTAATACTACTACTAGCAGGTGTCCACATCCTGTTGGACATGTAGTGTAGCTACTACTACTACTAGCAGGTGTCGGGTCATGTAGTGTAGCTACTACTACTAGCAGGTGTCCACATACTGTTGGTCATGTAGTGTAGCTACTACTACTACTACTACTACTACTAGCAGGTGTCCACATACTGTTGGTCATGTAGTGTAGCTACTACTACTACTACTACTACTACTACTACTACTACTCTACTACTACTACTACTACTACTAGCAGGTGTCCACATACTGTTGGTCATGTAGTGTAGCTACTACTACTACTACTACTACTAGCAGGTGTCCACATCCTGTTGGTCATGTAGTGTAGCTACTACTACTACTAGCAGGTGTCCACATACTGTTGGTCATGTAGTGTAGATACTACTACTACTACTACTACTACTAGCAGGTGTCCACATACTGTTGGTCATGTAGTGTAGCTACTACTACTACTACTACTACTAGCAGGTGTCCACATACTGTTGGTCATGTAGTGTAGCTACTACTACTACTACTAGCAGGTGTCCACATACTGTTGGTCATGTAGTGTAGCTACTACTACTACTAGCAGGTGTCCACATACTGTTGGTCATGTAGTGTAGCTACTACTAGCAGGTGTCCACATACTGTTGGTCATGTAGTGTAGCTACTACTACTACTAGCAGGTGTCCACAAACGGTTGGTCATGTAGTGTAGCTACTACTACTACTACTAGCAGGTGTCCACATACTGTTGGTCATGTAGTGTAGCTACTACTACTACTAGCAGGTGTCCACATACTGTTGGTCATGTAGTGTAGCTACTACTACTACTAGCAGGTGTCCACATACTGTTGGTCATGTAGTGTAGCTACTACTACTACTAGCAGGTGTCCACATACTGTTGGTCATGTAGTGTAGCTACTACTACTACTACTACTACTACTACTACTACTACTACTACTACTACTACTACTAGCAGGTGTCCACATACTGTTGGTCATGTAGTGTAGCTACTACTACTACTAGCAGGTGTCCACATACTGTTGGTCATGTAGTGTAGCTACTACTACTACTACTAGCAGGTGTCCACATACTGTTGGTCATGTAGTGTAGCTACTACTACTACTAGCAGGTGTCCACATACTGTTGGTCATGTAGTGTAGCTACTACTACTACTAGCAGGTGTCCACATACTGTTGGTAATGTAGTGTAGCTACTACTACTACTACTACTAGCAGGTGTCCACATACTGTTGGTCATGTAGTGTAGCTACTACTACTACTAGCAGGTGTCCACATACTGTTGGTAATGTAATGTAGCTACTACTACTACTACTACTAGCAGGTGTCCACATACTGTTGGTCATGTAGTGTAGCTACTACTACTACTAGCAGGTGTCCACATACTGTTGGTCATGAAGTGTAGCTACTACTACTACTACTACTACTACTACTAGCAGGTGTCCACATACTGTTGGTCATGTAGTGTAGCTACTACTACTACTACTACTACTACTACTAGCAGGTGTCCACATACTGTTGGTCATGTAGTGTAGCTACTACTACTGCTAGCAGGTGTCCACATACTGTTGGTCATGTAGTGTAGCTACTACTACTACTACTACTACTACTACTACTACTACTACTACTACTAGCAGGTGTCCACATACTGTTGGTCATGTAGTGTAGCTACTACTAGCAGGTGTCCACATACTGTTGGTCATGTAGTGTATCTACTACTAGCAGGTGTCCACATACTGTTGGTCATGTAGTGTAGCTACTACTACTGCTAGCAGGTGTCCACATACTGTTGGTCATGTAGTGTAGCTACTACTACTACTACTAGCAGGTGTCCACATACTGTTGGTCATGTAGTGTAGCTACTACTACTACTAGCAGGTGTCCACATACTGTTGGTCATGTAGTGTAGCTACTACTACTACTACTACTACTACTACTACTACTAACTAGCAGGTGTCCACATCCTGTTGGACATGTAGTGTAGCTACTACTACTACTAGCAGGTGTCACATCGGGTCATGTAGTGTAGCTACTACTACTAGCAGGTGTCCACATACTGTTGGTCATGTAGTGTAGCTACTACTACTACTACTAGCAGGTGTCCACATACTGTTGGTCATGTAGTGTAGCTACTACTACTACTACTACTACTACTACTACTACTAGCAGGTGTCCACATACTGTTGGTCATGTAGTGTAGCTACTACTACTACTACTACTACTACTACTAGCAGGTGTCCACATACTGTTGGTCATGTAGTGTAGCTACTACTACTACTAGCAGGTGTCCACATACTGTTGGTCATGTAGTGTAGCTACTACTACTACTACTACTACTAGCAGGTGTCCACATACTGTTGGTCATGTAGTGTAGCTACTACTACTACTACACTAGCAGGTGTCCACATACTGTTGGTCATGTAGTGTAGCTACTACTACTACTACTAGCAGGTGTCCACATACTGTTGGTCATGTAGTGTAGCTACTACTAGCAGGTGTCCACATACTGTTGGTCATGTAGTGTAGCTACTACTACTACTAGCAGGTGTCCACATACTGTTGGTCATGTAGTGTAGCTACTACTACTACTACTAGCAGGTGTCCACATACTGTTGGTCATGTAGTGTAGCTACTACTACTACTAGCAGGTGTCCACATACTGTTGGTCATGTAGTGTAGCTACTACTACTACTAGCAGGTGTCCACATACTGTTGGTCATGTAGTGTAGCTACTACTACTACTAGCAGGTGTCCACATACTGTTGGTCATGTAGTGTAGCTACTACTACTACTACTACTACTACTACTACTACTACTACTACTACTACTACTAGCAGGTGTCCACATACTGTTGGTCATGTAGTGTAGCTACTACTACTACTAGCAGGTGTCCACATACTGTTGGTCATGTAGTGTAGCTACTACTACTACTACTAGCAGGTGTCCACATACTGTTGGTCATGTAGTGTAGCTACTACTACTACTAGCAGGTGTCCACATACTGTTGGTCATGTAGTGTAGCTACTACTACTACTAGCAGGTGTCCACATACTGTTGGTAATGTAGTGTAGCTACTACTACTACTACTACTAGCAGGTGTCCACATACTGTTGGTCATGTAGTGTAGCTACTACTACTACTAGCAGGTGTCCACATACTGTTGGTAATGTAGTGTAGCTACTACTACTACTACTACTACTAGCAGGTGTCCACATACTGTTGGTCATGTAGTGTAGCTACTACTACTACTAGCAGGTGTCCACATACTGTTGGTCATGAAGTGTAGCTACTACTACTACTACTACTACTACTACTAGCAGGTGTCCACATACTGTTGGTCATGTAGTGTAGCTACTACTACTACTACTACTACTACTACTAGCAGGTGTCCACATACTGTTGGTCATGTAGTGTAGCTACTACTACTACTAGCAGGTGTCCACATACTGTTGGTCATGTAGTGTAGCTACTACTACTACTACTACTACTAGCAGGTGTCCACATACTGTTGGTCATGTAGTGTAGCTACTACTACTACTAGCAGGTGTCCACATACTGTTGGTCATGAAGTGTAGCTACTACTACTACTACTACTACTACTACTAGCAGGTGTCCACATACTGTTGGTCATGTAGTGTAGCTACTACTACTACTACTACTACTACTACTAGCAGGTGTCCACATACTGTTGGTCATGTAGTGTAGCTACTACTACTACTAGCAGGTGTCCACATACTGTTGGTAATGTAGTGTAGCTACTACTACTACTACTACTACTAGCAGGTGTCCACATACTGTTGGTCATGTAGTGTAGCTACTACTACTACTAGCAGGTGTCCACATACTGTTGGTCATGTAGTGTAGCTACTACTACTACTACTACTACTACTACTACTACTACTACTAGCAGGTGTCCACATACTGTTGGTCATGTAGTGTAGCTACTACTACTACTACTACTACTACTAGCAGGTGTCCACATACTGTTGGTCATGTAGTGTAGCTACTACTACTACTAGCAGGTGTCCACATACTGTTGGTCATGTAGTGTAGCTACTACTACTACTAGCAGGTGTCCACATACTGTTGGTCATGTAGTGTAGCTACTACTACTACTACTACTACTACTACTACTAGCAGGTGTCCACATACTGTTGGTCATGTAGTGTAGCTACTACTACTACTAGCAGGTGTCCACATACTGTTGGTCATGTAGTGTAGCTACTACTACTAGCAGGTGTCCACATACTGTTGGTCATATAGTGTAGCTACTAACTACTACTACTACTACTACTACTACTACTACTAGCAGGTGTCCACATACTGTTGGTCATGTAGTGTAGCTACTACTACTACTACTACTACTATCAGGTGTCCACATACTGTTGGTCATGTAGTGTAGCTGCTACTACTACTACTACTACTACTACTACTACTACTACTACTACTACTACGAGCAGGTGTCCACATACAGTGGGGGAAAAAAAATATTTAGTCAGCCACCAATTGTGCAAGTTCTCCACTTAAAAAGATGAGAGAGGCCTGTAATTTTCATCATAGGTACACATCAACTATGACAGACAAAATGAGAAAAGAAAATCACATTGTAGGATTTTTAATGAATTTATTTGCAAATTATGGTGGAAAATAAGTATTTGGTCAATAACAAAAGTTGCTCAATACTTTGTTATACCCTTTGTTGGCAATGACACAGGTCAAACGTTTTCTGTAAGTCTTCACAAGGTTTTCACACACTGTTGCTGGTATTTTGGCCCATTCCTCCATGCAGATCTCCTCTAGAGCAGTGATGTTTTGGGGCTGTCGCTGGGCAACACGGACTTTCAACTCCCTTCAAAGATTTTCTATGGGGTTGAGATCTGGAGACTGGCTAGGCCACTCCAGGACCTTGAAATGCTTCTTACGAAGCCACTGCTTCGTTGCCCGGGCGGTGTGTTTGGGATCATTGTCATGCTGAAAGACCCAGCCACATTTCATCTTCAATGCCCTTGCTGATGGAAGGAGGTTTTCACTCAAAATCTCACGATACATGGCCCCATTCATTCTTTCCTTTACACGGATCAGTCGTCCTGGTCCCTTTGCAGAAAAACAGCCCCAAAGCATGATGTTCCCACCCCCATGCTTCACAGTAGGTATGGTGTTCTTTGGATGCAACTCAGCATTCTTTGTCCTCCAAACACGAGTTGAGTTCTTACCAAAAAGTTATATTTTGGTTTCATCTGACCATATGACATTGTCCCAATCCTCTTCTGGATCATCCAAATGCACTCTAGCAAACTTCAGACGGGCCTGGACATGTACTGGCTTAAGCAGGGGGACACGTCTGGCACTGCAGGATTTGAGTCCCTGGCGGCGTAGTGTGTTACTGATGGAGGCTTTGTTACTTTGGTCCCAGCTCTCTGCAGGTCATTCACTTGGTCCCCCTGTGTGGTTCTGGGATTTTTGCTCACCGTTCTTGTGATCATTTTGACCCCACGGGGTGAGATCTTGCGTGGAGCCCCAGATCGAGGGAGATTATCAGTGGTCTTGTATGTCTTCCATTTCCTAATAATTGCTCCCACAGTTGATTTCTTCAAACCAAGCTGCTTACCTATTGCAGATTCAGTCTTCCCAGCCTGGTGCAGGTCTACAATTTTGTTTCTGGTGTCCTTTGACAGCTCTTTGGTCTTGGCCATAGTGGAGTTTGGAGTGTGACTGTTTGAGGTTGTGGACAGGTGTCTTTTATACTGATAACAAGTTCAAACAGGTGCCAATAATACAGGTAACGAGTGGAGGACAGAGGAGCCTCTTAAAGAAGAAGTTACAGGTCTGTGAGAGCCAGAAATCTTGCTTGTTTGTAGGTGACCAAATACTTATTTTCCACCATAATTTGCAAATAAATTCATTAAAAATCCTACAATGTGATTTTCTGGATTTTTTTCCCTCATTTTGTCTGTCATAGTTGACGTGTACCTATGATGAAAATTACAGGCCTCTCTCATCTTTTTTAGTGGGAGAACTTGCACAATTGGTGGCTGACTAAATACTTTTTTTCCCCACTGTAGTCAATGTTAATAGGGACGTTTTGGATTGGAAATTAACTCAACTGAACTGTTGATGATCTGTCCTTTCCCGAGGTTGCTGCGGATGGTGTCGTAATGCAAAAACAGAGATAATTCGATCCAGAACCTCAATAAAAACCAAACCATGTAGTGTAGCTACTACTACTACTACGAGCAGGTGTCCACATACTTCTGGTCATGTAGTGTACTTCTGGTGTATCTACTGTAGCCTAAAGTTACTTTATAATTCTCTCACTGAAATAAATGTATTTCCTGTTACCAAGTCATTTACAGTTTCTATGCCTTTTAGTTTTCCTTGTGGACCAATTTATCGGTGATTTCTGAAATGCTTTCCATGGATTTTTCCATAAGGTTGTGTTTTTAGGGATTAATATTGATTCTTGTAGAATATGTTTCATTTTCTTTCTATATTTTTTAAAAGTGTTCTTAGCTATGAAGTTGTTAATGTTCTTAGATTTATCCTTTTGAAAATTGATACGTAAAAGTATTCTGTGGATGAGCACATCTTCAATATGTACCCACTGTTCCTCTTTGGTGCATTTGAACTATATGTCGCAAGTAAAAGCCTTGGGTGGTGAGTTGATACAATTCCAAGTCTTTTAGGTTAAAACCACCCTCAGATACTCACGAGTGGCGCAGCGGTCTAAGGCACTGCATCGCAGTGCTTGAGGTGCCACTACAGACCCGGGTTCGATCCCAGGCGGTGTCACAACCGGCCGTGACCAGGAGACCTCACGGGGGTCATGAAAAAAAGTATTTGATCCCCTGCTGATTTTGTACATTTGCCCACTGACAAAGACATGATCAGTCTATAATTTTAATGGTAGGTTTATTTGAACAGTGAGAGACAGAATAACAACAAAATCCAGAAAAACGCATGTAAAAAATGTCATAAATTGATTTGCATTTTAATGAGGGAAATAATGATTTGACCCCTCTGCAAAACATGACTTAGTACTTGGTGGCAAAACCCTTGTTGGCAATCACAGAGGTCAGACGTTTCTTGTAGTTGGCCACCAGTTTTGCACACATCTCAGGAGGGATTTTGTCCCACTCCTCTTTGCAGATCTTCTCCAAGTCATTAAGGTTTCGAGGCTGACGTTTGGCAACTCAAACCTTCAGCTCCCTCCACAGATTTTCTATGGGATTAAGGTCTGGAGACTGGCTAGGCCACTCCAGGTCCTTAATGTGCTTCTTCTTGAGCCACTCCTTTGTTGCCTTGACTGTGTGTTCTGGGTCATTGTCATGCTGGAATACCCATCCACGAACCATTTTCAATGCCCTGGCTGAGGGAAGGAGGTTCTCACCCAAGATTTGACAGTACATGGCCCCGTCCATCGTCCCTTTGATGCGGTGAAGTTGTCCTGTCCCCTTAGCAGAAAAACACCCCCAAAGCATAATGTTTCCACCTCCATGTTTGACGGTGGGGATGGTGTTCTTGGGGTCATAGGTAGCATTCCTCCTCCTCCAAACACGGCGAGTTGAGTTGATCCCAATGAGCTCCATTTTCGTCTCATCTGACCACAACACTTTCACCCAGTTCTCCTCTGAATCATTCAGATGTTCATTGGCAAACTTCAGACGGGCCTGTATATGTGCTTTCTTGAGCAGGGGGGACCTTCCCCGGGCGCTGCAGGATTTCAGTCCTTCATGGCGTAGTGTGTTACCAATTGTTTTCTTGGTGACTATGGTCCCAGCTGCCTTGAGATCATTGACAAGAACTTAACCATTTAATTTCATATTTACGGTGTTGTTGTTATTGGTCAGCTAGCTGGCTGGTTAAGTTAGCACTAGCCTAGCTAGCTAACATCCCCGACCATGAGTTCACTAAGCTACTCTCCTCCTGCTAAAGAAGAGGAGGTCTGCTGGACGGAGAAAGAAGCTCTAGTGAAAGAGGAGGAGGAAGAGGAGGATGTTACAATACAAAAACAAGTAGAGGGTGAAGCTGTTACCGTGAAAGAAGAAGAGAAAGATGTTACAGTGAAAGAAGAGGAAGACGCGTTCAGAGTGAAAGAGGAGGAGGATGTTACAGTGAAAGAAGAGGAAGACGCGTTCAGAGTGAAAGAGGAGGAGGATGTTACAGTGAAAGAAGAGGAGGAAGCAGTCTTTGGAGTGAAAGAGGAGGAGATGACTGTCACATCGAAAAAGGAGGAGGAAGAAGAGGAGGAAACTGGATATCTGGTTCCGGTTTCCCAAAGGCATCTTAAGGCATCCAATGGTTCTAATGATGAACTTAGCAGTAAGATGCTTTTGAGAAACCGGGCCCTGATTAACACTAGTAAGTACTGTCTTAAAAACAGAGGCACAGACTCTGCAGTTGTTGAACTGATGTGTGGTGTTAAAGGGGAAATCTGCAGTTGCTACATCCATATTTGGACTTTTATATTATTTATATATATCCATTGATTCTTGAAGAATATAACACATGCCTCATGAGCTTAGTTCAACTGTCGTACCCCATCAGATCCCAAAATAAGCTTTTTCTACTCCAATGTTTAGAAACAGTGTAAATGTAAACCAACACTGTACAGTGTAAATGTAAACCAACACTGTATAGCCTCAACATGGTTAAAGCTATAATATTGATGTCATGGATGGTCCGACCTTGCATCCATAGGTCTGTCTATGATTTTGAGAGTAGTTACATTTCTCCAGTCCCATCCACCATCTTATTACCAAAACAGTGGTGGAATGACAGCTTTGTTATTGTTTGAACTGCAGATTGGTTGATTGATTGATGTGTGGCTTTTTTTAAAGGGGCAACCTAGGTTTTAAACAGCAGCAAAATTGGGGGCTGGAGAAATGTAACCACTCTCAAATTCATAGAGAAAGCTATTGTAGCAACCTTAACCCAAAACCTAGCGACCTCATCAAGAAGTTCAGACATCTTGGTATAACAGTTATAAGGTGTTGGCTTGACAGTCTCTGGACCCAGGTTTGAGTCCAGCTCAGGGCTACCCCTGGAATTCACTACACTATGAATACAAGGACTGGCCATCCATAAGGTCAAAATCACAGTTTTAACCTGGTTTTGAAGATATACAGTGTTTGTTTACAACCAGTGGCATTATACAAGCTTATGCTTTGGTTTCTGATGGGGAAATACATTTGAGGCATTTATAAGTTATATTCTTCAAGAATCAATGGCTATATAGTATATGGGTTTTTCTATAACTGCCAGTGAGGATTTCCTTGCATTTATGGCAGTGTAGTTCCCTTAAGGGTCAGTCAACTTTGGTAAAACATACTATGGGGAGTTGTGACTTAGGTTGAAGGATCTAAACGGACACCTGAAAAGGCCAATGAAATCCGCGCCTCGCTGGAAGCCCCGCCTTCCACAGGTGATGAGCGTTAGGCTCGGATTCATTCCTTCAATTATTCCGCTCTTTACCTCGTTGTGAACAGGAACGATTCATGCTACAGGTGTAGACCTTACTTACAAGCTACCTGCCGGAATACATAGTGCCAACTGTAAAGTTTGGTGGAGGAGGAATAATGGTCTGGGGCTGTTTTCATGGTTCATGCTCCTTAGTTCCAGTGAAGGGAAATCTTAATGCTACAGCATACAAATTCAAATCTAATTGTATTTGTCACGTGCGCCAAATAGACCTTACCGTGAAATTCTTACTTACAAGCCCTTAACCAACAGTGCAGTTAAATAAAGTCAATAAAATATTTACTAAATAAACTAAAGTAAAAAGTAACACAATAAAATAACAATAACGAGGCTATATACAGGGGGTACCGGTACCGAGGTAATGTGCCGGGGTACAGGTTGGTCCAGGTAATAATGAGGCTATATACAGGGGGTACCGGTACCGAAGTAATGGGCTGGGGTACAGGTTAGTCCAGGTAATAATGAGGCTATATACAGGGGGTACCGGTACAGAGGTAATGTGCCGGGGTACAGGTTAGTCCAGGTAATAATGAGGCTATATACAGGGGGTACCGGTACCGAAGTAATGGGCTGGGGTACAGGTTAGTCCAGGTAATAATGAGGCTATATACAGGGGGTACCGGTACAGAGGTAATGTGCCGGGGTACAGGTTAGTCCAGGTAATAATGAGGCTATATACAGGGGGTACCGGTACCGAGTCAATGGGCTGGGGTACAGGTTAGTCCAGGTAATAATGAGGCTATATACAGGGGGTACCGGTACCGAGGTAATGGGCTGGGATACAGGTTAGTCCAGGTTATAATGAGGCTATATACAGGGGGTACCGGTACCGAGGTAATGGGCTGGGATACAGGTTAGTCCAGGTTATAATGAGGCTATATACAGGGGCTACCGGTACCGAGGTAATGGGCTGGGATACAGGTTAGTTGAGGTAATTTGTACATGTACAGTACCAGTCAAAAGTTTGGACACTCCTACTCATTCCAGGGTTTTTCTTAATTTTTTACTATTTTCTACATTGTAGAATAATAGTGAAGACATCAAAACTATGAAATAACACATATGGAGTCATGTAGTAACCAAAAAAGTGTTAAACAAATCAAAATATACAGTGGTGTGAAAAAGTGTTTGCCCCCTTCCTGATTTCTTATTTGTTTGCATGTTTGTCACACTTAAATGTTTCAGATCATCAAACAAATTTAAATATTAGTCAAAGATAACACAAGTAAACACAAAATGCAGTTTTGAAATGAAGGTTGTTATTATTAAGGGAAAACTAAATCCAAACCTACATG
The DNA here is from genome assembly GCF_020615455.1 of Coregonus clupeaformis. NCBI lineage: Eukaryota > Metazoa > Chordata > Actinopteri > Salmoniformes > Salmonidae > Coregonus > Coregonus clupeaformis. Next base: position 270,349 of record NW_025533820.1, on the reverse strand, counting down.
GTGAAAAAGTGTTTGCCCCCCCCTGTTATAACACAACTCAACTGTGGTTTATCACACCTGAGTTCAATTCCTCTAGCCACACCCAGGCCTGATTACTGCCACACCTGTTCTCAATCAAGGAATCACTTAAATAGGACCTGCCTGACAACGTGAAGTAGACCAAAAGATCCATCAGTCTGGAAAAGGTTATAAAGCCATTTCTAAAGCTTTGGGACTCCAGCGAACCACAGTGAGAGCCATTATCCACAAATGGCGAAAACATGGAACAGTGGTTAACCTTCCCAGGAGTAGCCGGCCGACCAAAATTACCCCAAGAGCGCAGCGACGACTCATCCAAGAGGTCACAAAAGACCTCACAACAACATCCAAAGAGCTGCAGGCCTCACTTGCCTCAGTTAAGGTCAGTGTTCATGACTCCACCATAAGAAAGAGACTGGGCAGAAATGGCCTGCATGGCAGAGTTCCAAGACGAAAACCACTGCTGAGCAAAAATAACATTAAGGCTCGTCTCATTTTTGCCAGAAAACATCTTGATGATCCCCCAAGACCTTTGGGAAAATACTCTGTGGACTGACGAGACAAAAGTTGAACTTTTTGGAAGGTGTGTGTCCTATTACATCTGGCGTAAAAAGTAACACTGCATTTCAGATATGGCAATATAGAAGCAAACCGGATGGACATCATGAAAATGATCGGAGAGGTTGAGAGTAGAAGAAGTTCAGGAGCAAAAACAAAAAAAATTATAATATATATAATAGAATTATTGTAAAATTGACTGTGTCCATAAGGGGTAGATCGTAAGTATAGGCTGGAAGTAGAGGCCTGGGCATTGTTGTTCACTAATTTACCCCAAGTAGGGAAATGATGGTGGGGTTGAAAAGTAATAAAGGGGAGTATATATATAAAAATAAAAAATAAACATGGGGGATTGGAAGTGATGCAGACAATTACATTGATAGAAGATACAATCTATCTGCAATATTAAGCTGATTCCCCCCACAAAAAAAAAAACCTCTGCATTTCAGAAAAATAACATCATACCAACAATAAAATATGGTGGTGGTAGTGTGATGGTCCGGGCCTGTTTTTCTGCTTCAGGACCTGGAAGACTTGCTGTGATAAATGGAACCGTGAATTCTGCTGTCTACCAAAAAATCCTGTCCGTCCATGTGTTCGTGACCTCAAGCTGAAGCGAACTTGGGTTCTGCAGCAGGACAATGATCCAAAACACACCAGCAAGTCCACCTCTGAATGGCTGAAGAAAAACAAAATGAAGACTTTGGAGTGGCCTAGTCAAAGTCCTGACCTGAATCCTATTGAGATGCTGTGGCATGACCTTTAAGAAGGCAGTTCATGCTCGAAAACCCTCCAATGTGGCTGAATTACAACAATTCTGCAAAGATGAGTGGGCCAAAATTCCTCCACAGCGCTGTAAAAGACTCATTGCAAGTTATCGCAAACGCTTGATTGCAGTTGTTGCTGCTAAGGGTGGCCCAACCAGTTATTAGGTTGTAGGGGGCAAACCCTTTTTCCCACAGGGCCATGTGGGTTTGGATTTAGTTTTCCCTTAATAATAACAACCTTCATTTCAAAACTGCATTTTGTGTTTTACTTGTGTTATCTTTGACTAATATTTAAATTAGTTTGATCTTAAACATTTAAGTGTGGCAAACAAATAAGAAATCAGGAAGAGGGCAAATACTTTTTTCACACCACTGTATTTTATATTTGAGATTCTTCAAAGTAGCCACCCTTTGCCTTGATGACAGCTTTGCACACTCTTGGCATTCTCTCAACCAGCTTCATGAGGTAGTCACCTGGAATGCATTTTCAATTAACAGGTGTGCCTTCTTAAGTTAATATGTGGCATTTTTTTCCTTCTTAATGCGTTTGAGCCAATCAGTTGTGTTGTGACATGGTAGGGGTGGTATACAGAAGATGGCCCTATTTGGTAAAAGACCAAGTCCATGTTATGGCAAGAACAGCTCAAATAAGCAAAGAGAAACGACAGTCCATCATAACTTTAAGACATGAAGGTCAGTCAATCCGGAAAATTTCAAGAACTTTGAAAGTTTCTTTAAGTGCAGTCACAAAAACCATCAAGCGCTATGATGAAACTGGCTCTCATGAGGACCGCCACAGGAATGGAAGACCCAGAGCTACCTCTGCTGCAGAGGATAAGTTCATTAGAGTTACCAGCCTAAGAAATTGCAGCCCAAATAAAGACTTCACAGATTTCAAGTCACAGACGTATCTCAACATCAACTGTTCAGAGGGGACTGGGTAAATCAGGCCTTCATGGTTGAATTGCTGCAAAAAAACAACTACTAAAGGACACCAATAAGAAGAAGAGATCTGCTTGGGCCAAGAAACACGAGCAATGGACATTAGACCGGTGGAAATTGAGATTTTTGGTTCCAACCGCCGTGTCTTTGTGCGACGCGATGTGGGTGAACGGATGATCTCCGCGTGTGTAGTTCCCACCGTGAAGCATGGAGGAGGAGGTGTGGTGATGTGGGGGTGCTGTGATGGTGACACTGTATGGGATTTATTTAGAATTCAAGGCACACTTAACCAGCATGGCTACCACAGCATTCTGCAGTGATACGCCATCCCATCTGGTTTGGGCTTAGTGGGACTATCATTTGTTTTTCAACAGGACAATGACCCAACACACCTCCAGGCTGTGTAAGGGCTATTTTACCAAGGAAAGTGATGGAGTGCTGCATCAGATGACCTGGCCTCCACAATCCCCCGACCTCAACCCAATTGAGATGGTTTGGGATGAGTTGAACCGCAGAGTGAAGGAAAAGCAGCCAACAAGTGCTCAGCATATGTGGGAACTCCTTCAAGACTGTTGGAAAAGCATTCCAGATGAAGCTGCTTGAGAGAATGCCAAGAGTGTGCAAAGCTGTCATCAAGGCAAAGGGTGGCTATTTGAAGAATCTCAAATAAAAAATATATTTTGATTAGTTTAACACTATTTTATTATTATTATTATTATTTTGGTCACTACATGATTCCATGTGTGTTATTTCATAGTTTTGATGTCTTCACTATTGTCCTACAATGTAGAAAATAGTAAAAATAAAGAACAACCCTTGAATGAGTAGTTGTGTTCAAACTTTTGACTGGTACTGTATGTTATTGTTAGGTGAAGTTATGGGCCAATTTGGCATACACTTAGTGTGCAAAGGTAGCCAAAGAGCATTTTACGACACAGAGCTTAATGTGAGTTTCCTTGAGTAGCACTCCCAATCTTGCTCTGATAATGTGTGGTAATATTCAGAATACATTGTGAAAAACTAAAATCTTTGCTCACCATTTTTGCTCCATGCAGATGTACTACATCCATAACTAGCGATTTCTGCATTAGCATGGAGGAGTTTCTGCAGCCGAATTGTGTTGCATAGCAACAAACGGCAAACACAGAAAGGGTCCTATATTGGAGAGTAAAAGTCTTCTGGCACTCTGCTTAGGATTTTACCAACTTTAATAACTTATTTCGAGCCTAGAATCATCGATGTTACTACTAATCTGAAAACAAGACAAAAGATGACTATTGTTGCTCACTTGACTGTCTTAAGACAATTGTCAAATAATTAAAGATGTCAGTTGTTGTACAATTTCATGGGTACGCTCTGGGTATCACCTTTTACCTCAAATAAACAGTGTATTTCTGCTGTTGTGGTTCTTTAACCATATGTCTGACTTTGTCGTTCACACAGGAGACAGACGTGGCTATCGTGGATCCTCTGGGGAGCCTCAACAACATGATGCTGACGAGGCAGAAAGGTCTCTCTCCAGATCAGAACACCTTAAGAAAAACCATCTGAGACCCACTGGGAAGAAATCTCACTGCTGCTCTGACTGTGGGAAACGTTGCAGGTCTTCATCAGAACTTAAAATACACCAGCGAGTACACACAGGAGAGAAACCTTATAGCTGTGATCAATGTGGGAGGAGTTTTACTCGGTCAAGCTCCCTGATAGTACATCTGAGAACACACACAGGAGAGAAACCTTATAGCTGTGATCAATGTGGGAGGAGTTTTATTCGGTCAACCTCCCTGATAGTACATCTGAGAACACACACAGGAGAGAAACGTTACGACTGCTCTGACTGCAGAAAGACTTTTGTTAATTTAATAGATTTAAAATCACACCAGAGAACACACACAGGAGAGAAATCACCATATAGGTGTACTCAATGTGGGAAGAGTTTTACTCGGCCAAACACCCTGATAGTGCACCAGAGAACACACACAGGAGAGAAACCTTACAACTGCTCTGACTGCGGAAAGACTTTTGTTAGTTTAAGAGATTTAAAATCACACCAGAGAACACACACAGGAGAGAAATCACCATATAGCTGTACTCAATGTGGGAAGAGTTTTACTCGGTCAAGCTCCCTGATAGTGCACCAGAGAACACACACAGGAAAGAAACCTTATAGCTGTACTCAATGTGGGAAGAGTTTTACTCGGCCAAACACCCTGATAGTGCACCAGAGAACACACACAGGAGAGAAATCACCTTATAGTTGTACTCAATGTGGGAAGAGTTTTACTCGGTCAACCACCCTGATAGTGCACCAGAGAACACACACAGGAGAGAAACCTTATAGCTGTACTCAATGTGGGAAGAGTTTTACTCAGTCAAGCGCGCTGATAGTACATCTGAGAACACACACAGGAGTGAAACCTTACGACTGCTCTGACTGTGGAAAGACTTTTGTTAGGTTAAGAGATTTAAAATCACACCAGAGAACACACACAACACAGGAGATAAACTTTATAGCAGGAGATAAATGATATAGCTGTACTCAATGTGGGAAGAGTTTTATGCAGTCAAGTGGCCTTATAGTACATCTGAGAACTCACACAGGAGAGAAGACATATAGCTGTGATCATGTGACAAGAGATACTCTGATAAAATATCTCTGATCAAACATCAGAAAATACATACATGAAGGAGTTGTTTCATGATATCACTGAAATAATGTCACAGTGTAGAATATTTAAACATTGTAGAGGGCGTATTTTAATTAATATCACAATGTAGAACCCTAAACGTTTCCCCCTGTTCAATTTATTTCAGCATGATATGGATATTAGCCTCTGGGAAAAATCCAGGCTCTGAATTGAAAGAGTATACATGTGATTTAACAAAAAGTGAAAGAAAAAAAAGTTGTGTTACACTTACCTTGTTGGCAACCCACTTGAATCAAAATGCAACACTTCAAAATGTAGCTAGCTGTTTTCTACAAATTGTCCTTCAACCAGTGATGTACACATTATTCCCAGATTCCATGTGGTGTTTGAGCTATTCGTTTTAACAGGACGTGCAACCTCATCTCCCCCACTCTTGCGCAATTGATTTCAACATGATATCGATGAAATAAGTGTTGCGTTCCTTTGTTTAGCGACCCATAAATGTAAATGCATCCCTCCAAAATGTAGCTGACTGTCTTCTGCAGGTTGTCCTCTAACCAGTGAGGTAAAAGTTATCTCCCATTTCCATGTGTTTTTTTAGTTGTGTTAGTTTCAACAGCAGGTACAACCTGATCTCCCCCATAATCGATATCAGTGACTTATTGTTGGTGCTTGTGCAGTTTATAAGGTGCTTGTTTTAATATGATTATTGTGGCACATTTGTGTAGATAGTACAGTTTAGGTTTCGGTTTTCAATATATCACAAACTGTTTTTGCATATTGGTTATTGATTTGGACATGTTAAAACTGTGTTTTGACATTGAGGTTTCCCACGTAGCAAAATGTCATTGAAAAGACATTGAAAAGAAGACTATGCCTGATGTCCAATATAAACTCAGCAAAAAAGAAACGTCCCTTTTTCAGGACCCTGTCTTTCAAAGATAATTTGTAGAAATCCAAAATAACTTCACAGATCTTCATTGTAAAGGGTTTAAACACTGTTTCCCATGCTTGTTCAATGAACCATAAATAATTAATGAACATGCACCTGTGGAACGGTCGTTAAGACTTACAGATGGTAGGCAATTAAGGTCACAGTTATGAAAACTTAGGACACAAAAGAGGCCTTTCTATTGACTCTGGAAAACACCAAAAGAAATATGCCCAGGGTCCCTGCTCATCTGCGTGAACGTGCCTTATGCATGCTGCAAGGAGGCATCCTCCCTCATGTGGTACCCTTCCTGCAGGCTCATCCTGACATGACAATGCCACCAGCCATACTGCTCATTCTGTGCGTGATTTCCTGCAAGACAGGAATGTCAGTGTTCTGTCATGGCCAGTGAAGAACCCGGATCTCAATCCCATTGAGCACGTCTGGGACCTGTTGGATCGGAGGGTGAGGGCTAGGGCAATTCCCCCCAGAAATGTCCGGGAACTTGTATGTGCCTTGGTGGAAGAGTGGGGTAACATCTCACAGCAAGAACTGGCAAATCTGGTGCAGTCCATGAGGAGGAGATGCACTGCAGTACTTAATGCAGCTGGTGGCCACACCAGATACTGACTGTTACTTTTGATTTTGATAATGTGTCCCCCAGGGACACATTATTTGTGTGTGGAACTTGTTCAGTTTATGTCTCAGTTGTTGAATCTTGTTATGTTCATACAAATATTTACACATGTTAAGTTTGCTGAAAATAAACGCAGTTGACAGTGAGAGGACTTTTTTTTGTTGCTGAGTTTACATTCGGTTTTAGTTGAAAATATGTATTTTCAGGTCGTTTTTTCAACGACTTGACAACAACTTAATTTCAACGTACTTGCAGCCTATAAACATGGACGCAGTATAATAAATTGGTCTATAATCAGTTTTATTAACAATCTTACATCACTCCAGTATTTCTTTACAACATTCAAGTGCTACTTGTCTTTATTCCACTACTGAAGAAGCATGACTCAAATAACCTACTCATATTTCAAACATCCAGCCTGACAAAATATATATGTTTTATTATTCAATGCCTCACCATTAAGTGAATTATTGCCAATACATATTAACAAAGGGGTGATCATTCTGTTTTGATATTTCATATTTACAATTCATGCAACATTTAGTAATCATAATTTATGCAACGAACTGACCATTTTGGGGTACAATTATATTGACATTGTTGCACTGCTTGTAGAATATCAGGGTTCATTCTCAGATGTGCCAACCCAAATGTACTAGAGTATGACATTGGGGACTCGGCTCCGATCCAACACCATGCCTATCGAGTGAACCCTGAAAAGAGAGAGAAGCTCCGCAGTGAGGTGGAAAGTTACTACGGATATTGCAGGAGTTTCCTCTTGAAATCAGACATGTCCGTGGTAAGGACAACTTGGTTGCTGATTGTCTCAAGGGTGGGCAGTCAAAAGGATTTGTGTTTTGCATTTAGCCAGTGCGTTGTCATGGATCACAATTTATTTTGACTGCACGTTTTTTCTGTATTGGAGATGAGTTTTGTTTGGGCTCGTTCCAAGGGGACGAGAGTTCTAGAAGCTAGTGAGTTTTAGGAAGACAAGAGTTCTAGAAGCTAGTGAGTTTTAGGAAGACCAGAGTTCTAGAAGCTAGTGAGTTTTAGGAAGACCAGAGTTCTAGAAGCTAGTGAGTTTTAGGAAGACCAGAGTTCTAGAAGCTAGTGAGTTTTAGGAAGACCAGAGTTCTAGAAGCTAGTGAGTTTTAGGACAACCAGAGTTCTAGAAGCTAGTGAGTTTTAGGAAGACCAGAGTTCTAGAAGCTAGTGAGTTTTAGGAAGACGAGAGTTCTAGAAACTAGTGAGTTTTAGGAAGACCAGAGTTCTAGAAGCTAGTGAGTTTTAGCAAGACGAGAGTTCTAGAAGCTAGTGAGTTTTAGGAAGACCAGAGTTCTAGAAGCTAGTGAGTTTTAGGAAGACCAGAGTTCTAGAAGCTAGTGAGTTTTAGGAAGACCAGAGTTCTAGAAGCTAGTGAGTTTTAGGAAGACCAGAGTTCTAGAAGCTAGTGAGTTTTAGGAAGACCAGAGTTCTAGAAGCTAGTGAGTTTTAGGAAGACCAGAGTTCTAGAAGCCAGTGAGTTTTAGGTCAGTAACTTATAACCATGGAACCACCCCAGACCTTTCATGCATGACTTAAAGCACCTGAGTATTAGATTTACTGCCAGGGTCTAGTATGTCACTGCCAGGTCTGATTTTCTCTTTGGTTTTGAGCCCACGGCAAGAAGGCACCAGAGCCTATTGTGGTAACAGGTTCACACTAGATAACACAACCACACAGTGCATGAAAAACATGAGGTGTGGCTAACGTTTGCAAGCTTGAGCTAGCTACCGAGCTAGCATACAAACTCGGTAGCACAGAGTAGATCCTCCATATGACGTTGAGAAATAGTGCATTGTGGGTAGTTTAGAAGATATCCGGAAATAAGTTAATAAATATGTAATAACGCAAAAACATAACTGTTTGAACTTAATAGGTAACCAGATCGTGACTACAACTAATTTACTAAGTCTTTAACCACACTGTGTTGTTACATTGGTGAGTAAAAACTCATGCTTCCTACCCTTTAACTTTTTGTCTGAAAATAAAATCTACATTTTACTCAACTTCGTTACCCACTCCAGTCAGCAGATGGCGATGTGGGACTTTAAGGCTATGCTGCTAGTGTGACGTATAATCTAGTGGACGGGACGCTTCTTTCAACAGCAGCAACAGTTAGTCAGACACCTCGGTAGCTTGCTAGACAAAATAGCCCAACCAATAAAGGTCTTTAGACGCTTTCGTGTATATTAGCCACTGTGTTTTAAACCCACTTCTGTCGTCTAGTTAGTTATCCCATTTAATTTCATATTTACGGTGTTGTTGTTATTGGTCAGCTAGCTGGCTGGTTAAGTTAGCACTAGCCTAGCTAGCTAACATCCCCGACCATGAGCTCACTAAGCTACTCTCCTCCTGCTAAAGAAGAGGAGGTCTGCTGGACGGAGAAAGAAGCTCTAGTGAAAGAGGAGGAGGAAGAGGAGGATGTTACAATACAAAAACAAGTAGAGGGTGAAGCTGTTACCGTGAAAGAAGAAGAGAAAGACGTTACAGTGAAAGAAGAGGAGGACACGTTCAGAGTGAAAGAAGAGGAGAGGGCAGTTTTTGGATTGGGAGAGATTACTGTCACATTGGAGGAAGAAGAAGAAGAGACTGGAGATCTGATTAACAACAGTGAGTAACAGTGGCGGCTCCTGAAAAAATTCTCAGGGGGGGCAATTTTTCTGATGATTTAGGTGACCTACACACATTTTAAAAAAGATATGTCCAGCAACAACATGAAGACAGGGGCAGCATATAAGTCAATACCAGAAGCATTTATTGACTGATCTCAAAAGTGTTGGCTTACCAGGGTTGGTGGAGCCCTCAGTTTCATCTTTGCCTCGCAAAGCTAACTCAAACACTCCGCAAAACTTCACACACTGGATTAGCCGGCTGAGGATGTGGCGGTTCTTGCTAATGTCGTAGTAAATATATTTGTTATAGTGAATATGGAATATGATATGTTGAGTAAAATGTTGTGCTAAGATCTATTTAGGTCAGGAGCTGGTTATAAGTTCTGTTCCTATCCAATAACAATGGACAAAAGGGTCCTATCTTGTCAGCCTTGTCAGCAGGTGGCCAAGGACAACACCCACGCCATAGGCCTCTCAGTTCTTCCAACTCACGAGTTCTTGCTCTGAGGACACACACACACACACACACACAAACACACACACACACACATCATCACTGTTAAACACACACACACACACACATCATCACTGTTAAACACACACACACACAAAAATCCCCTCTCTTAGGCTGAACATTTGAAGACAGAGAACCCGACTCAGAGCCAATGCAACAGTGACAGTAGCCTGGAGGGGACCTCGCCCAACTCATCAGGACCAATCAGAAGATCAGAACTACTAGATTCAACCTACTTCATTTATTGCATAAAATGTCTGCACACAATGTTTCGGGGCTCTCTTCAGATAATAATAATAATAATAATATGCCATTTAGCAGACGCTTTTATCCAAAGCGACTTACAGTCATGCGTGCATACATTTTTGTGTATGGGTGGTCCCGGGGATCGAACCCACTACCTTGGCGTTACAAGCGCCATGCTCTACCAGCTGAGCTACAGAAAGTGGATACTCATGGATGCGCATCGCAATTGTAAAATGTCAACACAATTGGAGACACGACGTCATTTTTGGAGACATGTTATTGACAGTAAACTGTTGTAGATGCGACTGCTAACTAAATAAAACATTTTAGCTGGCTAGCTAATCATCTTAGCTAAATGTGGGGCAAACAATTCAGTTATTTACCGTTAATTTGAGGGATTGGGGTGAAAGAAATCGAGTTACATAGTGATACTTTACGATATACTGTATTGACAATATCGCAATATTTTAGCGCTAGTTGGCTGTACCTGCACCAAAACACCATTATTGTTCCTTCATAGCTTGTTGTCAATCTTTTCACATTGGGAGCCAATTTGTTTTCAGCACTTTTATTTCCATGACTGATCAAAACTCGTTCTCATGGCTTTCTGATCCCTCTGCAACAGACATATGGTGCGCAATAAAATCACAGTATCGAATCGCAATACGTATAGAATCATGAGACTCGCAATGCTGATGCATATATCTTATCGTGAGGTTCCTGGCAATTCCCAGCCCAAGTTCATTTGCCACAACAAATCTCTTCGCTAGCAAACGCGATGTCTTCTCCAAAACGGCAATGTGTCTCCAGCAATGTTTACTTTTTTGACGTTCTATGGCATCTCCACTTTCCAAGCATATATGACCACATGTAATATTTTGGTAAGTGATGCAAATAGTGAACTATGTAGGGCCAGGATGTAAAATATATGTAGCTGCAGCAATTTCTCTTATCTGATATGGTAAGTAATGGGGCTTAATTTATAGCTCCCTAAGAGTTTGACGAACGGGTCCGTGCACGCGATTCCAGATATCTTTACCTCTGAATAAACTGCCTTTATTATACCATATCCACCCTGTCCAAAGTCTCTACTTGGTCTCAGTTCTCCAGTAAACTTGTGATTATCAACACTAACCTCATCGTTGTGGCGGCGGACAGCTAGCCTGTATCCCTCATCAAGTTGAGTGGCAATGTTATTTTTCCGTTCGTACCAATTTTTGGAAAATCCTCGGGTGTAGGACTTTCCGCCTTTAGTAGAAACCTGTTGAATTATTAAATTTGGTCTGGGAGGTCCTAATTGTTTCGTTGCCAATTTATCTTCATTGGTTCGCCGACAAAAAGGAACTTCTTTCAAAGACACAATCCGCTCTTTTCTCAGTTACGTTCATGGTTACGTTACGTTACGTATGACGAAAGCGCGTAAGTGCAAGCCCTCAGACACCCATAGAGATTGTATTGAAGGCTCTGAAATTTGAAAAAAATAGATTTTACATTAGAGGCTATGAGAGACTTCTGGGCGATTTTCAACCTGACTGAAATCGCCCCAAAAGGGGGGGGGAGCCATTTGAAGCACGACTTTAGCCTGATTCGACATTTAGTGGCAGTGTGGCACTGTGGCAGATCAGACGTATAGATTACAACACTGATAACTACTGTTGCCGTGATATAATTGATTAGAAAAAAAATCCCTTCCTTTTCCCGTTTGGCAGTGCGTCGCCCATATCGCCCTATTGAACAGGCCGCCCCTGGTGAGTAATATCTTAAAAACAGGGGCGCAAATTCTGCAGTTGTTGAACCGATGTGTGGTTTTAAAGGGCCATTCTAATGAAGGTCTACACTTTAATAGGTTGTTAAATCTACACTACCTTTGTAAACATCTGAATATCTCTTTCTGTAGTGCTTTGCTCTGTGTCTATGCTTGACATCACATAAAAGCAAAAAACTACTTGTGTGTGACTTAAAATGATGAAGTGGACAGAATCAAGACAAAGAAGGATCATTTTGATCTGGATTAAATGTATTTAAAATAAACTGATCAGGTTATTTAACCAATAAAGCATGAAAACCTGTGGATTATTGCACCGTGGATTATTGTAACACATGACTAAAGGCTGTTCTTAGAGTGTTATTCACAATAATCCATGGGTTGAGTAATTTTTCTTCTGAGAGCTTTTATCAAACATGATTAATAAGATTGACAACATGTTTTCTGTATACCAGATGATATTGTCTAAAAGCACCAACATTCCCAATGTTGACAAAATGACACTGTCAAACAGTAACACTTCATATTTTATTAACGTTTTGTAACACAAGTAAATGGTTTAAATTCCCCCCAAATAAGCATATTTTAACATGTAACTCGAGGCCCTTCTCCCCCGATTGCTCAGTTTGGCAATTTCCGGCAGCCAGATCTAGGAAGAGTCTTGGTTCAAACTTCTTCCATTTAAGAATGATGGAGGTCACTGTGTTTTTGGGGACCTTCGATGCTGCAAAAATGTGTTGGTACCCTTCTCCAGATCTGTGAGAAAATATGAACGCAACATGTAAAGTGTTGGTCCCATGTTTCATGTGCTGAAATAAAAGATTCCATAAATGTAACATGCGGCAAAAAAAAATTGGTGCACACATTTAAAAAAAAATCCCTGTTAGTGAGCATCTCTCCTTTGCCAAGATAATCCAGCCACCTGACATGTGTGGCATATCAAGAAGCTGATTAAACAGCATGATCATTACATAGGTGCACCTTGTGCTGGGGACAATAAAAGGTCACTCAAAAATGTGCAGTTTTGTCATACAACACAATGCCACAGATGTCTCAAGTTTTGAGGGAGCGTGCAATTGGCATGCTGACTGCAGGAATGACCACCAGAGCTGTTGCCAGATAATTTAATGTTAATATCTCTACCATAAGCCACCTTCAATGTCGTTTTAGAGAATTTGGCAGTACGTCCAACTGGCCTCACAACCGCAGATCACATGTAGGCGTTGTGTGGGCGAGCGATTTGCTGATGTCAACGTTGTGAACAGAGTGACCCATGGTGGCGGTGGGGTTATGGTATGGGCAGGCATAAGCTACGGACAACAAACACAATTGCATTTTATCGATAGCAATTTGAACACCGTGACGAGATCCTGAGGCCCATTGTCGTGCCATTCATCCGCCGCCATCACCTCATGTTTCAACATGATAATGCACGGCCCCCATGTTGCAATGATCTGTACACACTTCCTGGAAGCTGAAAATGTCCCAGTTCTTCCATGGCCTACATACTCACAAGACACGTCACCCATTGAGCATGTTTGGAATGCTCTGGAACGATGTGTACGACAGAGTGTTCCAGTTCCCGCCAATTTTCAGCAACTTCGCACAGCCATTGAAGAGGAGTGGGACAACCTTCCACAGGCCACAATCAACAGCCTGATCAACTCTATGTGAAGGAGATGTGTCGCGCTGCATGAGGCAAGTGGTGGTCATACCAGATACTGACTGGTTTTCTGATCCACGCCCCTACAACAGATGCATATCTCTATTCCCAGTCATGTGAAATCCATAGATTAGGGCCTAATTTATTTATTTCAATTGACTGATTTCCTTAATATGAACTGTAACTCAGTAAAACCTTTTGAAATTGTTGCATGTTGCATTTATATTTTTGTTCAGTATAGATGTATTTGTTTGTTTGACCTGTTTTTCTGTTGATATTTCTTTGTATGATATAATAAGATATTGATAATAGTGCTGATGCTTGATTTTCATCAGGCTGGCTCAGAAAAAGTTGCTGTCTCATCCGGTCACGTTCATTACCTGTGGCAGGGCGGAGATCACGTTTCAAAATGTCAACATTGTTGCTGTAGTGGCTTCAAAACAACGTCCCAATATTCTAATCAGCCACTTCCTTTAGACACCTTTACAAGGACTGTTTCAACATGCTTCCGTGTGTCCAAGAAAAGGCCTAAGATATATTTTCTTGGTTGAACAGAAATCACATTTGTTATACAGTGGGGGAAAAAAGTATTTAGTCAGCCACCAATTGTGCAAGTTCTCCCACTTAAAAAGATGAGAGAGGCCTGTAATTTTCATCATAGGTACACGTCAACTATGACAGACAAAATGAGAATTTTTTTTCCAGAAAATCACATTGTAGGATTTTTAATGAATTTATTTGCAAATTATGGTGGAAAATAATTATTTGGTCAATAACAAAAGTTTCTCAATACTTTGTTATATACCCTTTGTTGGCAATGACACAGGTCAAACGTTTTCTGTAAGTCTTCACAAGGTTTTCACACACTGTTCCTCCATGCAGATCTCCTCTAGAGCAGTGATGTTTTGGGGCTGTCGCTGGGCAACACAGACTTTCAACTCCCTCCAAAGATTTTCTATGGGGGTTGAGATCTGGAGACTGGCTAGGCCACTCCAGGACCTTGAAATGCTTCTTACGAAGCCACTCCTTCGTTGCCCGAGCGGTGTGTTTGGGATCATTGTCATGCTGAAAGACCCAGCCATGTTTCATCTTCAATGCCCTTGCTGATGGAAGGAGGTTTTCACTCAAAATCTCACGATACATGGCCCCATTCATTCTTTCCTTTACACGGATCAGTCGTCCTGGTCCCTTTGCAGAAAACCAGTCCCAAAGCATGATGTTTCCACCCCCATGCTTCACAGTAGGTATGGTGTTCTTTGGATGCAACTCAGCATTCTTTGTCCTCCAAACACGACGAGTTGAGTTTTTACCAAAAAGTTATATTTTGGTTTCATCTGACCATATGACATTCTCCCAATCCTCTTCTGGATCATCCAAATGCACTCTAGCAAACTTCAGACGGGCCTGGACATGTACTGGCTTTAGCAGGGGGACACGTCTTGTACTGTAGGATTTGAGTCCCTGGCGGCGTAGTGTGTTACTGATGGTAGGCTTTGTTACTTTGGTCCCAGCTCTCTGCAGGTCATTCACTAGGTCCCCCGTGTGGTTCTGGGATTTTTGCTCACCGTTCTTGTGATCATTTTGACCCCACAGGGTGAGATCTTGCGTGGAGCCCCAGATCGATGGAGATTATCAGTGGTCTTGTATGTCTTCCATTTCCTAATAATTGCTCCCACAGTTGAATTCTTCAAACCAAGCTGCTTACCTATTGCAGATTCAGTCTTCCCAGCCTGGTGCAGGTCTACAATTTTGTTTCTGGTGTCCTTTGACAGCTCTTTGGTCTTGGCCATAGTGGAGTTTGGAGTGTGACTGTTTGAGGTTGTGGACAGGTGTCTTTTATACTGATAACAAGTTCAAACAGGTGCCATTAATACAGGTAACGAGTGGAGGACAGAGGAGCCTCTTAAAGATGTTACAGGTCTGTGAGAGCCAGAAATCTTGCTTGTTTGTAGGTGACCAAATACTTATTTTCCACCATAATTTGCAAATAAATTCATAAAAAATCCTACAATGTGATTTTCTGGATTTTTTTTCTCAATTTGTCTGTCATAGTTGACGTGTACCTATGATGAAAATTACAGGCCTCTCTCATCTTTTTAAGTGGGAGAACTTGCACAATTGGTGGCTGACTAAATACTTTTTTTCCCCACTGTACTTAAAGGTTTGTCACACAGTTATTTTGTTGTTGAATGGTAAAGGAAGCAATATATCCAGGTAAACATAGACCGGTCCCAGTTGATATTGATGGTAAAACAGGTTCTAAATGATATTGATGGTAAAACAAGGTCCAATTGATATTGATGGTAAAACAGGTTCTAATTGATATTGATGGTAAAACAGGTTCCAATTGATATTGATGGTAAAACAGGTTCCTATTGATGGTAAAACAGGTTCCAGTTGATATTGACGGTAAAACAGGTTCCAATTGATATTGATGGTAAAACAGGTTCCAGTTGATATTGATGGTAAAACAGGTTCCAATTGATATTGATGGTAAAACAGGTTCCAATTGATATTGATGGTAAAACAGGTTCCAATTGATATTGATGGTAAAACAGGTTCTAATTGATATTGATGGTAAAACAGGTTCCAATTGATATTGATGGTAAAACAGGTTCCAGTTGATATTGATGGTAAAACAGGTTCCAATTGATATTGATGGTGAAACAGGTTCCAGTTGATATTGATGGTAAAACAGGTTCCAGTTGATATTGATGGTAAAACAGGTTCCAATTGATATTGATGGTGAAACAGGTTCCAGTTGATATTGATGGTAAAACAGGTTCCAGTTGATATTGATGGTAAAACAGGTTCCTATTGATGGTAAAACAGGTTCCAATTGATATTGATGGTAAAACAAACTCAAAAAGAAGGGCATTGAAGATGAAACGTGGCTGGTTCTTTCAGCATGACAATGATCCCAAACACACCGCCCGGGCAACGAAGGAGTGGCTTCGTAAGAAGCATTTCAAGGTCCTGGAGTGGCCTAGCCAGTCTCCAGATCTCAACCCCATAGAAAATCTTTGGAGGGAGTTGAAAGTCCGTGTTGCCCAGCGACAGCCCCAAAACATCACTGCTCAAGAGGAGATCTGCATGGAGGAATGGGCCAAAATACCAGCAACAGTGTGTGAAAACCTTGTGAAGACTTACAGAAAACGTTTGACCTGTGTCATTGCCAACAAAGGGTATATAACAAAGTATTGAGAAACTTTTGTTATTGACCAAATACTTATTTTCCACCATAATTTGCAAATAAAATCATTAAAAATCCTTCAATGTGATTTTCTGGATTATTTTTCCTCAATTTGTCTATCATAGTTGACGTGTACCTATGATGAAAATTACAGGCCTCTCTCATCTTTTTAAGTGGGAGAACTTATACAATTGGTGGCTGACTAAATACTTTTTTCCCCCACTGTAGGTAGTGGTGTAATAATGTCATATGATGTACTGTTTTATATTTTGTTTTATATGTGATGTAAGTGTTTTAATATGTTTGGACCCCAGGAAGAGTAGCTGCTGCCTTGGCAGCAGCTAATGGGGATCCCTAATAAATACAAAATACAAATACCATAACCGCTAACTGCTACACACAGCCTACATTGTTGTCACCATATTAGCTAAAGTAACGTCAGAGTCAACATAACTAGCTACTAGAACTAACGCGTTAATAAACCCGCTACAATCATGCAGTAACAGTGTACAGCAAACAGTTTGGCAGTTACACCGGCGGCCCCCGGTGGCAATACATTAATCAAACCAAAAGCTGACCTTGACTTGGCAGAGTTCCAGTGTTGGATAGCCGTAGTCTTGTGCTTTCAGTACTAGATTCATTCTCTGATCCTTTTGATTGGGTGGACAACATGTCAGTTCATGGACGGGGGGTGAGAATCACGAGCCTCCTAGCCTCTCTTGTTTGTCCTTCAGCTAGCTGTCCTCCGGCTACACCACCATGGTGCTACCCCCTACAGAGTGCTGCTGAGGCTAGCTGTCCTCCGGCTACACCACCATGGTGCTACCCCCTACAGAGTGCTGCTGAGGCTAGCTGTCCTCCGGCTACACCACCATGGTGCTGCCCTACAGAGTGCTGCTGAGGCTAGCTGTCCTCCGGCTACACCACCATGGTGCTACCCCCTACAGAGTGCTGCTGAGGCTAGCTGTCCTCCGGCTACACCACCATGGTGCTACCCCCTACAGAGTGCTGCTGAGGCTAGCTGTCCTCCGGCTACACCACCATGGTGCTACCCCCTACAGAGTGCTGCTGAGGCTAGCTGTCCTCCGGCTACACCACCATGGTGCTACCCCCTACAGAGTGCTGCTGAGGCTAGCTGTCCTCCGGCTACACCACCATGGTGCTACCCCCTACAGAGTGCTGCTGAGGCTAGCTGTCCTCCGGCTACACCACCATGGTGCTGCCCTACAGAGTGCTGCTGAGGCTAGCTGTCCTCCGGCTACACCACCATGGTGCTGCCCCCTACAGAGTGCTGCTGAGGCTAGCTGTCCTCCGGCTACACCACCATGGTGCTACCCCTACAGAGTGCTGCTGAGGCTGCTTCCTCCGGCTACACCACCATGGTGCTGCCCCTACAGAGTGCTGCTGAGGCCATGGTGCTACCCCTACAGAGTGCTGCTGAGGCTAGCTGTCCTCCGGCTACACCACCATGGTGCTACCCCCTACAGAGTGCTGCTGAGGCTAGCTGTCCTCCGGCTACACCACCATGGTGCTACCCCCACAGAGTGCTGCTGAGGCTAGCTGTCCTCCGGCTACACCACCATGTTGCTACCCCCTACAGAGTGCTGCTGAGGCTAGCTGTCCTCCGGCTACACCACCATGGTGCTACCCCCTACAGAGTGCTGCTGAGGCTAGCTGTCCTCCGGCTACACCACCATGGTGCTACCCCCTACAGAGTGCTGCTGAGGCTAGCTGTCCTCCGGCTACACCACCATGGTGCTACCCCCTACAGAGTGCTGCTGAGGCTAGCTGTCCTCCGGCTACACCACCATGGTGCTGCCCCCTACAGAGTGCTGCTGAGGCTAGCTGTCCTCCGGCTACACCACCATGGTGCTACCCCCTACAGAGTGCTGCTGAGGCTAGCTGTCCTCCGGCTACACCACCATGGTGCTACCCCCTACAGAGTGCTGCTGAGGCTAGCTGTAGACCTTCATTGCAAAACAGTGTGTTTTTAATCAGTTATTTGGTGACGTGAATATATTTAGTATAGTTTTATCTAAAAATGATAACTTTTTAAACGTATTTCACTTTTTATTTTTCTGAAATTCACTGAGGATGGTCCTCCTCTGAGGAGCCTCGACTAGTAGGAATAATTCAAATGGAACCCAGGGATAATCATGAATAACTAACGGCGATCAACCAATCAGTATCCGGGATCCAAATGTACTGTTTTATAATGAGCGATCTAGTCTAGATTAAACCTCATGGGAAGACAGTTTTATCTTGTGGAGGTTTCATTCAGGTCTCTCTGTTTAACTAAATGCTCTGTTTGTCTTTGGCAGGAGAGAGACCAGTCTCTAACACAGACAGCGGGAAGAGTCATGCAGGGAAACCAGACCCAGCGATGTCTAAACCAGCGAGACAACACCACTGCTCCCAGTGTAATAAGAGTTTTAAGTGGTTATGGAAGCTGAAAGAGCATGAGAGAACACACACAGGAGAAAAGCCCTTCCAATGCTCTCAGTGTGGAAAGACTTTTACCCAGTTAGGGAACCTGAACAAACATAAGAGAATACACTCTGGAGAGAAGCCTTACCCTTGTTCCCATTGTGGAAAGAACTTTAGGTTGTCAGATAATCTGAAGGAGCATGAGAGGACACACACAGGAGAGAAACCTTACCATTGCTCCATGTGTGGAAAGGATTTTACCAAGTTAGGGAACCTCAAAGAACACGAGAGGAAACACACAGAAGAAAAGCCTTACCACTGCTCCCAGTGTGGAAAGAGATTTTCAAGATCACCGGACCTTAAAAAGCACGAGAGGACACACACAGGAGAAAAGCCTTACCACTGCTCCCAGTGTGGAAAGAGTTTTGCTGACTTAGATAGCCTGAACATACATAAGATAATACACTCTAAAGAGAAACCTTACCATTGTTCCCAGTGTGGAAAAAGTTTTACCAAGCTTGGGAACTTGAAAAGGCATGAGAACATACACACACAGGGGAGGATAAGCTCACAGTTTGGAAAGAGTTTTAGTTAGGGAACCTAATTGTGGAAAGACGTTTTCCCAGACAGAGGACCTGAATTCACATGACAGAATAGAGAGGCTGTGTTCTGACTGATGTTTGACTGTTATTTTATGCCACATTAAATCATAATAATATAATAATAATATGCCATTTAGCAGACACTTTTATCCAAAGCGACTTACAGTCATGCGTGCATACATTTTTGTGTATGGGTGGTCCCGGGGATCGAACCCACTACCTTGGCGTTACAAGCGCAATGCTCTACCAGCTGAGCTACAGAGGACCACAACAGCTCTCCGCTGACCAAATCATATTGTTTATATGAAATCTTACTCTAAAATATATATTATATTTTAAAATGTAAATTATTAATTGGATGAATAATGGATCTATAAGCAACCATTTTACATGTAAACAGGTTCTCCAGCACAAAATGTGTATCAGCCAATTAAAATCGTTGATGAACTGAAGTTCCACTACTTTTTTCATACTAAACGCAGCTCAGTACCGGTACACCATGTAGGAGCAGTTTGGACCTACTCAGTACTGGTACACCATGTAGGAGCAGTTTGGACCTACTCAGTACTGGTACACCATGTAGGAGCGGTTTGGACCTACTCAGTACTGGTACACCATGTAGGAGCAGTTTGGACCTACTCAGTACTGGTACACCATGTAGGAGCAGTTTGGACCTACTCAGTACTGGTACACCATGTAGGAGCAGTTTGGACCTACTCAGTACTGGTACACCATGTAGGAGCAGTTTGGACCTACTCAGTACTGGTACACCATGTAGGAGCAGTTTGGACCTACTCAGTACTGGTACACCATGTAGGAGCAGTTTGGACCTACTCAGTACCGGTACACCATGTAGGAGCAGTTTGGACCTACTCAGTACCGGTACACCATGTAGGAGCAGTTTGGACCTACTCAGTACTGGTACACCATGTAGGAGCAGTTTGGACCTACTCAGTACTGTTACACCATGTAGGAGCAGTTTGGACCTACTCAGTACTGGTACACCATGTAGGAGCAGTTTGGACCTACTCAGTACTGGTACACCATGTAGGAGCAGTTTGGACCTACTCAGTACTGGTACACCATGTAGGAGCAGTTTGGACCTACTCAGTACTGTTACACCATGTAGGAGCAGTTTGGACCTACTCAGTACTGGTACACCATGTAGGAGCAGTTTGGACCTACTCAGTACTGGTACACCATGTAGGAGCAGTTTGGACCTACTCAGTACTGGTACACCATGTAGGAGCAGTTTGGACCTACTCAGTACTGGTACACCATGTAGGAGCAGTTTGGACCTACTCAGTACTGGTACACCATGTAGGAGCAGTTTGGACCTACTCAGTACTGGTACACCATGTAGGAGCAGGTTGGACCTACTCAGTACTGGTACACCATGTAGGAGCAGGTTGGACCTACTCAGTACTGGTACACCATGTAGGAGCAGTTTGGACCTACTCAGTACTGGGACACCATGTAGGAGCAGGTTGGACCTACTCAGTACTGGTACACCATGTAGGAGCAGGTTGGACCTACTCAGTACTGGTACACCATGTAGGAGCAGTTTGGACCTAGTTGCCTTATTGGGATATTATCTGTTCGTTTGACTGATTTCCTAAATGCTGATGTGCAGTAGTATAATAATAATATAATAATATGCCATTTAGCCGACGCTTTTATCCAAAGCGACTTACAGTCATGCGTGCATACATTTTTTTTTGTGTATGGGTGATCCCGGGGCTCGAACCCACTACCTTAGCGTTACAAGCGCCGTGCTCTACCAGCTGAGCTACAGAGGACCACGAGTATGGTAGGTTGTTTTAAATTCTCACTCATTAAAGATATTCATTAATCAACACATGCTTCTCTTTGTACGTCTCAATATAATATTATTTAATGAAATAAATAAAAAAAATCTACTTTTTGTCTGGAAAATGAAATAAATATTTCCCTCGACTGCGTTACCCACTCCAGTCAGCAGATGGTGATGTGTGCATCTTTCAGGCGATGTTACCAGTGTGACGTATAATCTAGTGGACGGCACGTTTCTTCAACGACAACAACAGCTCGTCAGTCATCTCCGTAGCTTTCTAGACAATATAGCCGAAACATTCAAGCTCTTTAGACACTTTCTGTATATATTAGCCACTGTGTTTTAAACCCACTTCTGTCGTCTAGTTAGTTATCCCATTTAATTTCATATTTACGGTGTTGTTGGTATTGGTCAGCTAGCTGGCTTGTTAAGTTAGCACTAGCCTAGCTAGCTAACATCCCCGACCATGAGCTCACTAAGCTACTCTCCTCCTGCTAAAGAAGAGGAGGTCTGCTGGACGGAGAAAGAAGCTCTAGTGAAAGAGGAGGAGGAAGAGGAGGATGTTACAATACAAAAACAAGTAGAGGGTGAAGCTGTTACCGTGAAAGAAGAAGAGAAAGACGTTACAGTGAAAGAAGAGGAAGACGTGTTCAGAGTGAAAGAGGAGGAGGATGTTACAGTGAAAGAAGAGGAAGACGCGTTCAGAGTGAAAGAGGAGGAGGATGTTACAGTGAAAGAAGAGGAGGAAGAGATAGAGGAGGATGCCGTTTTTGGATTGGGAGAGATTACTGTCACATTGGAGGAAGAAGAAGAAGAGACTGGAGATCTGATTAACAACAGTGAGTACTGTCTTAAAAACAGGGGTGCAAATTCTGCAGTTGTTGAACCGATGTGTGGTTTTAAAGGGCCATTCTAATGAAGGTCTACACTTTAATAGGTTGTTCTGTAGGAATTGTAACATTTACATTTTAGTCATTTAGCAGACGCTCTTATCCAGAGCGACTTACAGGAGCAATTAGGGTTAAGTGCCTTGCTCAAGGGCACATTTACGTCATTTAGCAGACGCTCTTATCCAGAGCGACTTACAATATTATTATTATTATTATTATTATTATTATTATTATTATTATTATTATTATTATTATTATTATTTTTTTTGGGGGGGTGTAGAAGGATTACTTTATCCTATCCCAGGTATTCCTTAAAGAGGTGGGGTTTCAAATGTCTCCGGAAGGTGGTGAGTGACTCCGCTGTCCTGGCGTCGTGAGGGAGCTTGTTCCACCATTGGGGTGCCAGAGCAGCGAACAGTTTTGACTGGGCTGAGCGGGAACTATGCTTCCGCAGAGGAAGGGAGCCAGCAGGCCAGAGGTGGATGAACGCAATGCCCTCGTTTGGGTGTAGGGACTGATCAGAGCCTGAAGGTACGGAGGTGCCGTTCCCCTCACTGCTCCATAGGCAAGCACCATGGTCTTGTAACGGATGCGAGCTTCAACTGGAAGCCAGTGGAGTGTGCGGAGGAGGGGGTGACGTGAGAGAACTTGGGAAGGTTGAACACCAGACGGGCTGCGGCATTCTGGATGAGTTGTAGGGGTTTAATGGCACAGGCAGGGAGGCCAGCCAACAGCGAGTTGCAGTAATCCAGACGGGAGATGACAAGTGCCTGGATTAGGACCTGTGCCGCTTCCTGTGTAAGGCAGGGTCGTACTCTCCGAATGTTGTAGAGCATGAACCTGCAGGATCGGGTCACCGCCTTGATGTTAGCGGAGAACGACAGGGTGTTGTCCAGGGTCACGCCAAGGCTCTTCGCACTCTGGGAGGAGGACACAACGGAGTTGTCAACCGTGATGGCGAGATCATGGAACGGGCAGTCCTTCCCGGGAGGAAGAGCAGCTCCGTCTTGCCAGGGTTCAGCTTGAGGTGGTGATCCGTCATCCATACTGATATGTCTGCCAGACATGCAGAGATGCGATTCGCCACCTGGTTATCAGAAGGGGGGAAAGGAGAAGATTAGTTGTGTATCGTCAGCGTAGCAATGATAGGAGAGGCCATGTGAGGATATGACAGAGCCAAGTGACTTGGTGTATAGGGAGAATAGGAGAGGGCCTAGAACTGAGCCCTGGGGGACACCAGTGGTGAGAGCACGTGGTGCGGAGACAGCTTCTCGCCACGCCACTTGGTAGGAGCGACCGGTCAGGTAGGACGCAATCCAGGAGTGAGCCGCGCCGGAGATGCCCAGCTCGGAGAGGGTGGAGAGGAGGATCTGATGGTTCACAGTATCAAAGGCAGCAGACAGGTCTAGAAGGACAAGAGCAGAGGAGAGAGAGTTAGCTTTAGCAGTGCGGAGAGCCTCCGTGACACAGAGAAGAGCAGTCTCAGTTGAATGACCAGTCCTGAAACCTGACTGGTTTGGATCAAGAAGGTCATTCTGAGAGAGATAGCAAGAGAGTTGGCTAAAGACGGCACGCTCAATAGTTTTGGAAAGAAAAGAAAGAAGGGATACTGGTCTGTAGTTGTTGACATCAGTGGGATCGAGTGTTGGTTTTTTGAGAAGGGGTGCAACTCTCGCTCTCTTGAAGACGGAAGGGACATGACCAGCGGTCAAGGATGAGCGAGGTGAGGTAAGGGAGAAGGTCTCCGGAAATGGTCTGGAGAAGAGAGGAGGGGATGGGGTCAAGCGGGCAGGTTGTTGGGCGGCCTGCAGTCACAAGTCGCAGGATTTTATCTGGAGAGAGAGGGGAGAAAGAAGTCAAGGCATAGGGTAGGGCAGTGTGAGTAGGACCAGCAGTGTCATTAGACTTAACAAACGAGGATCGGATGTCGTCAACCTTCTTTTCAAAGTGGTTGACGAAGTCATCCACAGAGAGGAGAGGGTGGGGGGGATTCAGCAGGGAGGAGAATGTGGCAAAGAGCTTCCTAGGGTTAGAGGCAGATGTTTGGAATTTAGAGTGGTAGAAAGTGGCCTTAGCAGCAGAAACAGATGAAGAAAATGTAGAGAGGAGGGAGTGAAAAGATGCCAGGTCGGCAGGGAGTTTAGTTTTCTTCCATTTCCGCTCTGCTGCCCGGAGCTCTGTTCTGTGAGCTCGCAATGAGTCATCAAGCCACGGAGCTGGAGGGGAGGACCGAGCCGGCCGGGAGGATAGGGGACACAGAGAGTCAAAGGATGCAGAAAGGGAGGAGAGGAGGGTTGAGGAGGCAGAATCAGGAGATTGGCGGGAGAAGGATTGAGCAGAGGGAAGAGATGATAGGATGGAAGAGGAGAGAGTAGTGGGAGAGAAAGAGCGAAGGTTGCGGCGGCGCATTACCATCTGTGTAGGGGCAGAGTGAGTAGTGTTGGAGGAGAGCGAGAGAGAAAAGGAAACAAAGTAGTGGTCGGAGACATGGAGGGGAGTTGCAGTGAGATTAGTAGAAGAGCAGCATCTAGTAAAGATGAGGTCAAGCGTATTGCCTGCCTTGTGAGTAGGGGGGGGACGGTGAGAGGGTGAGGTCAAAAGAGGAGAGGAGTGGAAAGAGGGAGGCAGAGAGAAATGAGTCAAATGTAGACGTAGGGAGGTTGAAATCCCCAAAACTGTGAGGGGTGTGCCATCCTCAGGAAAGGAACTTATCAAGGCGTCAAGCTCATTGATGAACTCTCCAAGGGAACCTGGAGGGCGATAGATGACAAGGATATTAAGCTTAAATGGGCTAGTGACTGTGACAGCATGGAATTCAAATGAGGAGATAGACAGATGGGTTAGGGGAAAAATTGAGAATGTCCACTTGGGAGAGATGAGGATTCCTGTGCCACCACCCCTCTGACCAGATGCTCTCGGGGTATGCGAGAACACATGGTCAGACGAGGAGAGAGCAGTAGGAGTAGCAGTGTTTTCAGTGGTAATCCATGTTTCCGTCAGTGCCAGGATGTCGAGGGACTGGAGGTTAGCATTGGCTGGGATGAAGTCAGCTTTGTTGGCAGCAGAACGGCAGTTCCAGAGGCTGCCTGAGACCTGGAACTCCAGGTGTGGGGTGCGTGCAGGGACCACCAGGTTAGAGAGGCAGCAGCCACGCGGTGTGAGGCGTTTGTGTAGCCTATGCGGAGAGGAGAGAACAGGGATAGGCAGAGGCATAGTTGACAGGCTGTAGCAAATGGCTACAATAATGCAGAGGAGATCGGAATGAAATGAACTAAACATCTGGGAAAGGAGAGAGTAGGGCCTCCCTCACCAAAACTTCCAGAGCGACTTACAGGAGCAATTAGGGTTAAGTGCCTTGCTCAAGGGCACATCGACAGATTTTTCACCTAGTCGGCTCGGGGATTAGAACCAGCGACCTTTCGGTTACTGGCACAACGCTCTTTACCACTAAGCTACCTGCCGCCTTGGGGTAGTGTACGGGGTGGGTTTCACGTCCTGTCTCGGTGTAGCAGGAGGACGTGGCTGGTGTCCCCATGTGTGAGGTTACACCTGCCACAACAAGGAGATGCGTGGGGCTACAAAGAGTGGGGGGCGGCCAACAAAACGTTAATGGATCAAATGCTTCACATTATATATTTCACTACCTTTTTAAACATCTGAATATCTCTTTCTGTAATGCTTTAATCAGTGTCTGTGCTTGACATCACATAAAAGCATAAAACAACTCGTGTGTGACTTAAAATGATGAAGAGGACAAAATCAAGACAAAGAAGGATAATTTTGATCTGGATTAAATGTATTTAAAATAAACTGATCCAGGTTATTTAACCAATAAAGCATGAAAACCTGTGGATTATTGTAACACATGACTAAAGGATGTTCTTAGTGTTATTCACAATAATCCATGGGTTGAGTAATTTTTCTTCTGAGAGCTTTTATCAAACATGATTAATAAGATTGACAACATGTTTTCTGTATACCAGAGGATATAGTCTAAAAGCACCAATGTTGACAAAATGACACTTTCTGTCAAACAGTAACACTTTATATTTTATTAACGTTTTGTAACACAAGTAAATGGTTTAAATTCCCCCCAAATAAGCATATTTGAACATGTTTACACTTTTTTTTGGTCAAATGTTATGTTTAAAACATGTTTTTCATGTTTTGAACATTTATGTTGATCAATTTCATCCGTTGCATGTTATTCATTCAAAGTGTGGAGTTTTGGTGATACTCAGGCTGAGAAATTGGTGATTGAGGTAATCTGACGACCTAAAATGGCCACCGATATGGCCGTTTTAGGTGATATGGGCACCGATATGGCCGTTTTAGGTGATATGGGCACCGATATGGCCGTTTTAGGTGATATGGGCACCAATATGGCCGTTTTAGGTGATATGGGCACCAATATGGCCGTTATAGGTGATATGGGCACCGATATGGCTGTTTTAGGTGATATGGCCACC
Source organism: Coregonus clupeaformis (assembly GCF_020615455.1). Classification (NCBI taxonomy): domain Eukaryota; kingdom Metazoa; phylum Chordata; class Actinopteri; order Salmoniformes; family Salmonidae; genus Coregonus; species Coregonus clupeaformis. The sequence goes on along the minus strand of NW_025533820.1, from coordinate 243,612 downwards.
GATATGGCCGTTATAGGAGATATGGACTTTCAACTCAGTTACAATTGCATCTGAAAGATCAGACCGTCATCTTCGTATACAGACATGGACTGGAAAGCTAAATATTTATTGACATTTTGATATTTAGTTTTGAGTTATAGTGGCTGCCACGCCCCCCCAAATAACGCAATCTCCAGATTGACTTGCTGTAGTTACACATTTCCAAATATGGACAGTCCAGGGTCATTTCTTATTTTTCTTCATATTAAATGACCAGACCAGACACTTATAACATAAAAAGTAAACAAATAAAATAACAGTACACCAACATTAGTTTCCATTCATACAAAGTGTTGGGTAAATTTCCACAGTAGATGTGCCGTGGTAAACGAGGAAGTATGTATTTCTGTTGTACAGAATGCTTGTAAAATAGAGAAGTCGCCCTTAGCAACTAGAGGAAGAATTTGCTTGCGAGCAGGACTAAGGTAGAGAGGAAGAGAGAGAGAGAGAGAGGGGTTCACTCTCTCCAAAATAAGCCCAATGCGTTTCTAAGGGCTTAATATTCAGACCTGAGCTTGTCCACCTGCCTTTGGGACGACTCCCATTGTTAGGACGGAGACACAAGCATCTCCTCATTATATACAGATCTCTGACTAAGGTAACACCAGTTGGTAGAGCATGGCGTTTGCAACGCCAGGGTTGTGGGTTTGATTCCCACGGGGGGGCAGTATGAAAAATAAAAAAAGAATAATGTATGCACTAACTGTAAGTGGCTCTGGATAAGAGTGTCTGCTAAATTACTCACTAACTGTAAGTCTCTCTGGATAAGAGCGTCTGCTAAATGACTCACTAACTGTCAGTCTCTCTGGATAAGAGCGTCTGCTAAATGACTCACTAACTGTCAGTCTCTCTGGATAAGAGCGTTCTGCTACATGACTCACTAACTGTAAGTCTCTCTGGATAAGAGCGTCTGCTAAATGACTCACTAACTGTAAGTCTCTCTGGATAAGAGCGTCTGCTAAATGACTCACTAACTGTAAGTCTCTCTGGATAAGAGCGTTCTGCTAAATGACTCACTAACTGTGAGTCTCTCTGGATAAGAGCGTCTGCTAAATGACTCACTAACTGTAAGTCTCTCTGGATAAGAGCGTCTGCTAAATGACTCACTAACTGTAAGTCTCTCTGGATAAGAGCGTTCTGCTAAATGACTCACTAACTGTAAGTGGCTCTGGATAAGAGCGTCTGCTAAATGACTCACTAACTGTAAGTGGCTCTGGATAAGAGCGTCTGCTAAATGACTCACTAACTGTAAGTGGCTCTGGATAAGAGCGTCTGCTAAATGACTCACTAACTGTAAGTCTCTCTGGATAAGAGCGTCTGCTAAATGACTCACTAACTGTAAGTGGCTCTGGATAAGAGTGTCTGCTAAATGACTCACTAACTGTAAGTGGCTCTGGATAAGAGCATCTGCTAAATGACTCACTAACTGTAAGTCTCTCTGGATAAGAGCGTCTGCTAAATGACTCACTAACTGTCAGTCTCTCTGGATAAGAGCGTTCTGCTACATGACTCACTAACTGTAAGTCTCTCTGGATAAGAGCGTTCTGCTAAATGACTCACTACTGTAAGTCTCTCTGGATAAGAGCGTCTGCTAAATGACTCACTAACTGTAAGTGGCTCTGGATAAGAGCGTTCTGCTAAATGACTCACTAACTGTAAGTCTCTCTGGATAAGAGCGTCTGCTAAATTACTCTCTAACTGTAAGTGGCTCTGGATAAGAGCGTTCTGCTAAATGACTCACTAACTGTAAGTGGCTCTGGATAAGAGCGTTCTGCTAAATGACTCACTAACTGTAAGTGGCTCTGGATAAGAGCGTCTGCTAAATGACTCTCTAACTGTAAGTGGCTCTGGATAAGAGCGTCTGCTAAATGACCCACTAACTGTAAGTGGCTCTGGATAAGAGCGTCTGCTAAATGACTCACTAACTGTAAGTCTCTCTGGATAAGAGCGTCTGCTAAATGACTCTCTAACTGTAAGTGGCTCTGGATAAGAGCGTTCTGCTAAATGACTCACTAACTGTAAGTGGCTCTGGATAAGAGCGTTCTGCTAAATGACTCACTAACTGTAAGTGGCTCTGGATAAGAGCGTCTGCTAAATGACTCTCTAACTGTAAGTGGCTCTGGATAAGAGCGTCTGCTAAATGACCCACTAACTGTAAGTGGCTCTGGATAAGAGCGTCTGCTAAATGACCCACTAACTGTAAGTGGCTCTGGATAAGAGCGTCTGCTAAATGACTCACTAACTGTAAGTGGCTCTGGATAAGAGCGTTCTGCTAAATGACTCACTAACTGTAAGTGGCTCTGGATAAGAGCCGTCTGCTAAATGACTCTCTAACTGTAAGTGGCTCTGGATAAGAGCGTCTGCTAAATGACCCACTAACTGTAAGTGGCTCTGGATAAGAGCGTCTGCTAAATGACCCACTAACTGTAAGTGGCTCTGGATAAGAGCGTCTGCTAAATGACTCACTAACTGTAAGTGGCTCTGGATAAGAGCGTCTGCTAAATGACTCACTAACTGTAAGTGGCTCTGGATAAGAGCGTTCTGCTAAATGACTCTCTAACTGTAAGTGGCTCTGGATAAGAGCGTCTGCTAAATGACTCACTAACTGTAAGTGGCTCTGGATAAGAGCGTCTGCTAAATGACCCACTAACTGTAAGTGGCTCTGGATAAGAGCGTCTGCTAAATGACCCACTAACTGTAAGTGGCTCTGGATAAGAGCGTCTGCTAAATGACTCACTAACTGTAAGTCGCTCTGGATAAGAGCGTCTGCTAAATGACCCACTAACTGTAAGTGGTTCTGGATAAGAGCGTCTGCTAAATGACCCACTAACTGTAAGTGGCTCTGGATAAGAGCGTCTGCTAAATGACTCTCTAACTGTAAGTGGCTCTGGATAAGAGCGTCTGCTAAATGACTCACTAACTGTAAGTGGCTCTGGATAAGAGCGTCTGCTAAATGACTCACTAACTGTAAGTGGCTCTGGATAAGAGCGTCTGCTAAATGACTCACTAACTGTAAGTGGCTCTGGATAAGAGCGTCTGCTAAATGACTCACTAACTGTTAGTGGCTCTGGATAAGAGCGTCTGCTAAATGACTCACTAACTGTAAGTGGCTCTGGATAAGAGCGTTCTGCTAAATGACCCACTAACTGTAAGTGGCTCTGGATAAGAGCGTTCTGCTAAATGACTCACTAACTGTAAGTGGCTCTGGATAAGAGCGTCTGCTAAATGACTCACTAACTGTAAGTGGCTCTGGATAAGAGCGTCTGCTAAATGACTCACTAACTGTAAGTGGCTCTGGATAAGAGCGTCTGCTAAATGACTCACTAACTGTAAGTGGCTCTGGATAAGAGCGTCTGCTAAATGACTCACTAACTGTAAGTGGCTCTGGATAAGAGCGTCTGCTAAATGACTCACTAACTGTAAGTGGCTCTGGATAAGAGCGTCTGCTAAATGACTCACTAACTGTAAGTGGCTCTGGATAAGAGCGTCTGCTAAATGACTCACTAACTGTAAGTGGCTCTGGATAAGAGCGTCTGCTAAATGACTCACTAACTGTAAGTGGCTCTGGATAAGAGCGTCTGCTAAATGACTCACTAACTGTAAGTCTCTCTGGATAAGAGCGTCTGCTAAATGACTCACTAACTGTAAGTGGCTCTGGATAAGAGCGTTCTGCTAAATGACTCACTAACTGTAAGTGGCTCTGGATAAGAGCGTTCTGCTAAATGACTCACTAACTGTAAGTGGCTCTGGATAAGAGCGTCTGCTAAATGACTCACTAACTGTAAGTGGCTCTGGATAAGAGCGTCTGCTAAATGACTCACTAACTGTAAGTGGCTCTGGATAAGAGCGTCTGCTAAATGACTCACTAACTGTAAGTCTCTCTGGATAAGAGCGTTCTGCTAAATGAGGTGTACATGTAATAATGTAGTGGGGGGCTTTAACAGGGCCCCTTGTTATTGGGTTAGAAGACAATAGGCTACATTCTGGATTATGACCCGTTAGGGCCCCTTGTTATTGGGTTAGAAGACAATAGGCTACATTCTGGATTATGACCCGTTAGGGGCCCCTTGTTATTGGGTTAGAAGACAATAGGCTACATTCTGGATTATGACCCGTTAGGGGCCCCTTGTTATTGGTTTAGAAGACAATAGGCTACATTCTGGATTATGACCCGTCAGGACCCCTTATTATTGGGTTAGAAGACAATAGGCTACATTCTGGATTATGACCCGTTAGGGCCCCTTGTTATTGGTTTAGAAGACAATAGGCTACATTCTGGATTATGACCCGTTAGGGGCCCCTTGTTATTGGTTTAGAAGACAATAGGCTACATTCTGGATTATGACCCGTCAGGACCCCTTATTATTGGGTTAGAAGACAATAGGCTACATTCTGGATTATGACCCGTTAGGGCCCCTTGTTATTGGTTTAGAAGACAATAGGCTACATTCTGGATTATGACCCGTTAGGGGGCCCTTGTTATTGGGTTAGAAGACAATAGGCTACATTCTGGATTATGACCCGTTAGGGCCCCTTGTTATTGGGTTAGAAGACAATAAGCTACATTCTGGATTATGACCCGTTAGGGCCCCTTGTTATTGGGTTAGAAGACAATAGGCTACATTCTGGATTATGACCCGTTAGGGGTCCTTGTTATTGGGTTAGAAGACAATAGGCTACATTCTGGATTATGACCCGTTAGGGGCCCTTGTTATTGGGTTAGAAGACAATAGGCTACATTCTGGATTATGACCCCTTAGGGGCCCCTTGTTATTGGGTTAGAAGACAATAGGCTACATTCTGGATTATGACCCGTTAGGGGCCCCTTGTTATTGGGTTAGAAGACAATAGGCTACATTCTGGATTATGACCCGTCAGTGCCCCTTGTTATTGGGTTAGAAGACAATAGGCTACATTCTGGATTATGACCCGTTAGGGGTCATCGGTTGATTGACAGATGTAGGCCTGATGCATAATGATCAACTTTCCTCCAGTGTGGATACTCTCCCACTTTCCTCCAGATACTCTCCCACGCTTTATAGTTAGACTATGGATCATTTGCAGCGGTGGGTAGAGTACAAAAAAACATCTGTACTTTAAGTAAAAGTACTCTTACTTAGATTGTAATTTAATAAATGTGCTAAAATGTCTAAAAAACATTTTATTTTCTTTGTCATTATGGGATGTTGTGTGTAGATTGAGGTAAAAAACGATTTAATCAATTTTAGAATAAGGCTGTAATGTAACAAAATGTGGAAAAAGTCAAGGGGTCTGAATACTACGAGGGAGAAAGCGCATTTGTTATAAAATAATATTATTTTTATTAGTGTTGCACCATTGTTCTTATGTAATATAACCATATACAATTTCGGTAGCACATGTCTTAGTCTGATGGACTGTGCCATCCCCACGGCCTCCACAATGGATCAGTCCACTCAGACAGGCCTCCGCAATGGATCAGTCCACTCAGACAGGCCTCCACAATGGATCAGTCCACTCAGACAGGAGCCAATCAGACAGGTGTCTTGTGCTCCACCATTATTTGTTTTATTTATTTTTTGCGACTGTTCGACTAAAGAAATCTCGATCGACCAACAGCCTATCGACCAGTCGATTTAAATGGGTTCAGCCCTAAAACAGAATGACATTTAAACACACACACAGACACTCACGGTTGGCACTGCAGCTATCTAACTAGCTAAAAGGAGCTACATGGTCATTCTGATGTCTGCATTGGGCCGCGCAGCATTTACGGTGATGTGGCCTCTGCAGAAGTCAGGGCATTCATACTTACCTGGGCTTGGCAGAGCAGCGGAGAGCTGTTGTGGTCCTCTGTAGCTCAATTGGTAGAGCATGGCGCTTGTAACGCCAGGGTAGTGGGTTCGATCCCCGGGACCACCCATACGTAAAAAAAATGTATGCACACATGACTGTAAGTAGCTGTGGTTAAAAGCGTCTGCTAAATGGCATATTATTATTATTATTATTATTATTATTATTATTATTATTATTATTATTAAAGAAGTTGTCAAGGAAGTGAGTTTGTGTTTAGGACCTCCCCCCCTCAACTACCATCAACCAATCATGTCTCTGAGTAGCTGTATGGAACCCTCACCTACCATCAACCAATCATGTCTCTGAGTAGCTGTATGGAACCCTCACCTACCATCAACCAATCATGTCTCTGAGTAGCTGTATGGAACCCTCACCGACCATCAACCAATCATGTCTCTGAGTAGCTGTATGGAACCCTCAACTACCATCAACCAATCATGTCTCTGAGTAGCTGTATGGAACCCTCACCTACCATCAACCAATCATGTCTCTGAGTAGCTGTATGGAACCCTCACCTACCATCAACCAATCATGTCTCTGAGTAGCTGTATGGAACCCTCACCTACCATCAACCAATCATGTCTCTGAGTAGCTGTATGGAACCCTCAACTACCATCAACCAATCATGTCTCTGAGTAGCTGTATGGAACCCTCAACTACCATCAACCAATCATGTCTCTGAGTAGCTGTATGGAACCCTCAACTACCATCAACCAATCATGTCTCTGAGTAGCTGTATGGAACCCTCAACTACCATCAACCAATCATGTCTCTGAGTAGCTGTATGGAACCCTCACCTACCATCAACCAATCATGTCTCTGAGTAGCTGTATGGAACCCTCAACTACCATCAACCAATCATGTCTCTGAGTAGCTGTATGGAACCCTCACCTACCATCAACCAATCATGTCTCTGAGTAGCTGTATGGAACCCTCACCTACCATCAACCAATCATGTCTCTGAGTAGCTGTATGGAACCCTCAACTACCATCAACCAATCATGTCTCTGAGTAGCTGTATGGAACCCTCACCTACCATCAACCAATCATGTCTCTGAGTAGCTGTATGGAACCCTCACCGACCATCAACCAATCATGTCTCTGAGTAGCTGTATGTAACCCTCACCTACCATCAACCAATCATGTCTCTGAGTAGCTGTATGGAACCCTCACCTACCATCAACCAATCATGTCTCTGAGTAGCTGTATGTAACCCTCACCTACCATCAACCAATCATGTCTCTGAGTAGCTGTATGGAACCCTCACCGACCATCAACCAATCATGTCTCTGAGTAGCTGTATGGAACCCTCACCGACCATCAACCAATCATGTCTCTGAGTAGCTGTATGGAACCCTCACCTACCATCAACCAATCATGTCTCTGAGTAGCTGTATGGAACCCTCACCTACCATCAACCAATCATGTCTCTGAGTAGCTGTATGGAACCCTCACCTACCATCAACCAATAATGTCTCTGAGTAGCTGTATGGAACCCTCACCTACCATCAACCAATCATGTCTCTGAGTAGCTGTATGGAACCCTCACCTACCATCAACCAATCATGTCTCTGAGTAGCTGTATGGAACCCTCACCTACCATCAACCAATCATGTCTCTGAGTAGCTGTATGGAACCCTCACCTACCATCAACCAATAATGTCTCTGAGTAGCTGTATGGAACCCTCACCTACCATCAACCAATCATGTCTCTGAGTAGCTGTATGGAACCCTCACCTACCATCAACCAATCATGTCTCTGAGTAGCTGTATGGAACCCTCACCTACCATCAACCAATCATGTCTCTGAGTAGCTGTATGGAACCCTCACCTACCATCAACCAATCATGTCTCTGAGTAGCTGTATGGAACCCTCACCGACCATCAACCAATCATGTCTCTGAGTAGCTGTATGGAACCCTCACCTACCATCAACCAATCATGTCTCTGAGTAGCTGTATGGAACCCTCCACATTATTAAAACATTTGAGAGGCGCACGGCGATACGGTACGGGGCTCACTTTGGCCTCTGCCTGCCCCCGGACGATACGGTACGGGGCTCACTTTGGCCTCTGCCTGCCTCCGGACGATACGGTACGGGGCTCACTTTGGCCTCTGCCTGCCTCCGGACGATACGGTACGGGGCTCACTTTGGCCTCTGCCTGCCTCCGGACGATACGGTACGGGGCTCACTTTGGCCTCTGCCTGCCTCCGGACGATACGGTACGGGGCTCACTTTGGCCTCTGCCTGCCCCCGGACGATACGGTACGGGGCTCACTTTGGCCTCTGCCTGCCCCCGGACGATACGGTACGGGGCTCACTTTAGCCTCTGCCTGACCCCGGACGATACGGTACAGGGGCTCACTTTGGCCTCTGCCTGCCCCCCGGACGATACGGTGCACGGGGCTCACTTTGGCCTCTGCCTGCCTCCGGACGATACGGTCACGGGGCTCACTTTGGCCTCTGCCTGCCCCCGGACGATACGGTGCACGGGCTCACTTTGGCCTCTGCCTGCCTCCGGACGATACGGTACAGGGGCTCACTTTGCCTCTGCCTGCCCCCGGACGATACGGTGCACGGGGCTCACTTTGGCCTCTGCCTGTCTCCGGACTATACGTGCAGGGGCTCACTTTGGCCTCTGCCTGCCTCCGGACGATACGGTACGGGGCTCACTTTGGCCTCTGCCTGCCTCCGGACGATACGGTACGGGGCTCACTTTGGCCTCTGCCTGCCTCCGGACGATACGGTACGGGGCTCACTTTGGCCTCTGCCTGCCTCCGGACGATACGGTACGGGGCTCACTTTGGCCTCTGCCTGCCTCCGGAGGATCCACTATAGCGTCACACCATCCATACGGAGCCTCCGACCACATCAACCCCGGATCAAGCATAAATTGGCTTTTATCCAGCTCATCTAGTGGGAACCTAATGTGATAAGCTAGTTAAATATTGCCACGCACATCTGATGAATCTATTCACTCTTTATGCCAATGTCAAGGTGGCTAGTTAGCCAACAAACAGAGATCATATGGGGAGCTAAAAAAAAGGAGATTTAACAAAAGTTGGATCCCTTCTAGCCATGACCGGCCGGCCCTGGTGCTTGTAGACAGCCATGTTGTGTTATTTATTAGTTGTTATTTATTAGTTGAGTTGCGACTCCACTTTGTCCCTGGACTGTCGTTTTGCCTCTTTGATGGCCTTTGATGGTCTGTCTGTCTGGACACGTTTTTACAGACACACACACACACACACACACATACACACACACACACACAGACATACACACCCACACAGACACACACACACACACACACACACACACACACACACACACACATCCACACAGACATACAGACATACACACCCACACAGACAGATACACACACACACAGACACATACAGACACACACAGACACACACACATCCACACAGACATACACACACACACAGACACACACACACACACAGACATACACACTCACACACACACACACACACACACACACACACACAGACACACACACACAGACATACACACTCACACACACACACACACCCACACAGACATCCAGACATATATATATTCATGGTCCACCACATCCCAACTGCTGCTACCAGATTCCTGTTATGATAGCTAAACACTGCACAGTTTAACCACTTGCCCTCCAATCCTCCTTTCCCCAAGACGTGTGTAAATATTGGACTATAAATGGTTCCTTCCTGTATTATTCTGATGCTAAAATGTTTATTCTATTCTACTGAGACATTTAATTTATGTTCCTATTCTTATCTTGTATTATTTCTTATTGTTGTTGCATTGTCCAGAAGGAACCTGCCAATAAGCATTTCATTGGACGGTGAATACCATGTGTATCCCGTACATGCAACTTGAAACTTGAACTTCCGTTACCGCAATTCTGTTACTGGGTTTAAATCCACTTCACTTAATGTAGTTCATTAACCAAAATAGATTTGTTCAAACTCAAAGTGTCGTGTCATAGCTGACGACCCCATTCTTTCTGAAGACGTCGTTGAATCTTTAATTCGGAGAAGATACAGTATTTAAGAGTTTTTTTGGAAAACGTGGTCACATTAAAAACTGAGGGAGATTTTACAGAAATTCTGTTAACAAACGTTGCAGCAGCAGTTCTTCCAGTAAATGTGTTTTTTGGAAAATGTTCAGTGTAAATTGTTAAAAGTAGTCCTTATAGAGTTGTATGGTTGGTTAAACTTTTAAATTAAATTTTTTTTTTTGGGGGGGGGGAATTGCCCTCTAATACACTTTCTTTCTGATACCAAAAGGGCACTAACAGATATAGTCCGGACTTAAGACCGTCATTAGTTATATTTCTGAGGTTGAGAGACAAAAGCACTGGTTGATCATTCTGTTGGTATAGTTTCTAGCCAAGCACACTGGTTGTTCATTCTGTTGGTTTAGTTTCTAGCCAAGCACACTGGTTGTTAATTCTATTGTTATAGTTTCTAGCCAAGCACACTGGTAGTGCATTCTAAACAGAAATGGTTGCTATGCAGGCTGGCTAGCGTTCTTCTACCTTGCTAGCTAGACCGCTAAAGCTAACAGTCACGTCAACCTCTGCTGCTGGAATGACAGCAAACTAGCTGTATTTTCGTTTGTTTGACCTTTTTTAAGCTATCAACCAATCAGCATCCAGGATCCAAATGTACAGTTTTATAATGAGGGATCTAATCTGGATTAAACCTCAAAGGAAGACACTTTTGTCTTGTGGAGGTTTAATTCTGAACCCTGTTTAACTAAATACTCTGTCTTTGGCAGGAGAGAGACCAGACTCTCACTCTGACATCAGGAAGAGTCCTTCAGGGGAACCAGACCCAGAGATGGCCAATCCAGTGAGACGACGCCACTGCTCTCAGTGTAATTTGAGTTTTAAGTGGTTATGGAAGCTGAAAGAGCATGAGAGAATACACTCCCCCTGTTCCCATTGTGGAAAGATATTTGCAAGATCACGGGACCTAAAATCACATGAGAGGAAACACACAGGGGAGAAACCCCACTCTTGCTCCCAGTGTGGAAAGAGTTTTCGGTGGTTAGGGGGCCTGAACATACATAAGAGAATACACACAGGAGAAAAGCCTTACCACTGCTCTCAGTGTGGAAATAGTTTTTCTAATGTAGGGAACTTGAAAAGGCATGAGAAAACACACAGGGGAACCTAATTAGGGAACCTAATTGTGGAAAGACGTTTTCCCGGACAGAGGACCTGAAATCACATGACAGAATAGAGAGGCTGTGTTCTGACTGATGTTTGACTGTTATTTTATGCCACATTAAATCATATTGTTTAGATGAAATCTTACCAAAAAAATAGGCCTACTTTTGTTACAGTTTTTTCCTCTGGAGACATGATCATGTCTAAAATCAGATTTTTAAATGTGTTTTTTGTTTTGATTATGGATTTGGATTGATTGAATACAATTAGATGTTCATTACATGATTTGGATATTTTAAAACGTCAATTATTTTATTTTACCCCCTTTTTCCCTCTTAGTTGCAGGTTCACAATTGTCCCTTTTCTGAGATCACTGCGTTTAAACCCACTTCTGTCGTATTAGCTAGTTGACCCATTTAATTTCATATTTACGTTGTTAGTTAGCTGGCTGGTTAAATTAGCGGTAGCACTTAGTGATGGGTAAACAAAGCTTCCTGAAGCATTGTGTAGAAAAGGGGGTGAATTACTGGAGGCTTTGATCAACACAGTGTTTACTAGTGCCACTAGTGGAAATGTACAACTGTTACTTCCCTTTGCAAACATATTTTATAACGTTCAGCACACGAAATAACCGGTGATGTAAAATTTTAAATTCAACAATGTTTCAAAGAGATACTGTAAGAGAATACACTCTGGAGAAAAGACGTACCACTGCTCCCCAATGTAGAATTATATTGGGGAGGTTGAAATCACATCAGAGGATACATACAAAGGAGGAGAAGACATACCACTGCTTTTATTAGTGGAAATACATTTTCCAGGACATGAAATCTCATCATAGAACAGTGTTTTCCTTGTTTTTTTTGTTTTTTTTATGAGAATTTGTGTTTTTGTTAATGCCACATGAAATCAAATTGTATAAATGGAATCATACTCAAAAATAGGCCTTTACATTTATTTTTATGTTTTCATCTCAAGACATGTTTAAAATCTTATTAAATATTTTTAAATGTTTATTTCGTTTTGAATATGAGATTTGATTGATTTGATACAAGGATAAACCCTCTGATGATGTTCATTTATATGATTTGGATATTGTTGCTAAATGTAAATTATTATATTAGTAAGGAAGTAGCCTTGCAGGAGCCTTGGCTTGTCTGATCCAGAACAGCTCATAGTAACAGGAGCCTTGGCTTGTCTGATCCAGAACAGCTCATAGTAACAGGAGCCTTGGCTTGTCTGATCCAGAACAGCTCATAGTAACAGGAGCCTTGGCTTGTCTGATCCAGAACAGCTCATAGTAACAGGAGCCTTGGCTTGTCTGATCCAGAACAGCTCATAGTAACAGGAGCCTTGGCTTGTCTGATCCAGAACAGCTCATAGTAACAGGAGCCTTGGCTTGTCTGATCCAGAACAGCTCATAGTAACAGGAGCCTTGGCTTGTCTGATCCAGAACAGCTCATAGTAACAGGAGCCTTGGCTTGTCTGATCCAGAACAGCTCATAGTAACAGGAGCCTTGGCTTGTCTGATCCAGAACAGCTCATAGTAACAGGAGCCTTGGCTTGTCTGATCCAGAACAGCTCATAGTAACAGGAGCCTTGGCTTGTCTGATCCAGAACAGCTCATAGTAACAGGAGCCTTGGCTTGTCTGATCCAGAACAGCTCATAGTAACAGGAGCCTTGGCTTGTCTGATCCAGAACAGCTCATAGTAACAGGAGCCTTGGCTTGTCTGGTCCAGAACAGCTCATAGTAGCAGGAGCCCATCTCCTGTTTCTGTAGTGTGAGGCAGCTTGATGTACAAATACTTCCCCTGGACAGGACTCTAATCTATTCGTTTATTATATAGATTAATGGAATTTTGGAGTTCTTGATTCCAGCCTTGAAACCGCTTGAGTTTGATTTGATATATGATTTGGATAATGCTAAATTAATTTGATTGCATACAGTTGGTCACCAGTTTCAGTTGAAAGTTTTAATGTCACATGTACAAGTACAGTGAAATGCCCTTCTTGCAAACTCAAAACCCACCAATGCAGTAATCAATAACAATGTAATACTAAAAATAACACCGGAGAAATATGAAGAAATATGAACAACACAATAAGTAAGTAAGCATACTATATACAGGGTCAGTTCCAGTACCATATTAACAATGTGCAGGGATACTGGAGTGATGGAGGTAGATATGTATAGGGGTAAGGTGACTATATACAGGGTCAGTTCCAGTACCATATTAACAATGTGCAGGGATCCTCGAGTGATGGAGGTAGATATGTGTAGGATTAAGGTGACTATATACAGGGTCAGTTCCAGTACCATATTAACAATGTGCAGGGATACTGGAGTGATGGAGGTAGATGTGTATAGGATTAAGGTGACTAGGCAATAGGACATAAGATAAAACAGAGTAGCAGCAGCTTGTATGTGAGTGGGTGTGTGGGTGTGTAGAGTCAATATAAACGTAATGTGCTCATTATGTGTGAGGGATTTTCAGAACCAATTGTTGTTTTATTCAGAAAATAAAGACAAATCGCAATAGTACTTGGTTGCACATTTGTTGTCCAGGAAAACTGCAGACAAACGCTTCTTGTAGCAGTTTCTGTTTTTTTTCAGTGAGCTACTGTCTACATTGTAGTCATTTACCAGACGCTCTTATCCAGAGCGACTTACAGTTACTGAGTGCATACATTATTTTTTTATTTTTTCATACTGGCCCCCCGTGGGAATCGAACCCACAACTCTGGCGTTGCAAACACCATGCTCTACCAACTGAGCTACATCCCTGCCGGCCATTCCCTCCCCTCCCCTCCCCTCCCATTCCCTCCCCTCCCATTTTAATTAATATAACTAATTAATTATTTAATTAATATAACTTTGTCTGAATATAAATAAAATGTGGAACACCTGCACCATTATTGGACGTTCATTATATACATCTACATTTATGTGTTGTTACATGTAGGAGCATTATACACCTAGGTGCTGATTTGGATATTATCGGTTTGTTTGAAATTGCCTTAAATGCAGATGTGTTGTAGATGTATAAATTGTAAGGGGGAAAAGTATAAACTTGTTTGACTTTAAATTGTCACTCATTAAATCAATCAACACATGCTTCTCTTTGCACGTCTCTATGTAATATTATTATAAATGAAAGAAGTGCTGCGTTACACACTCCAGCCAGCAGATGGCGGTGTGTGTCTTTCAGGCGATGATGGCAGTGTGACGTATAATCTAGTGGACGGGACGCTTCTTTCAACAGTTAGTCAGTCACCTCGGTAGCTTGCTAGCCAACACAGCCGAAACCCTGAAGCTCTGTAGACGCTTTCGGTGTATATTTCCCTCTGTATTTTCAAATATACTTATTTCGTATAGCTAGTTGCACCCTTTAATTTCATATTTATGTTGTTAATCAGGTTAGTAGAGAGCTGGCTTTTAAAGTTAGCTTAGAACCAGGCTAGTCGTTTATGCTAACCAACTAACTAACTAGCTAGCTAACGTCCCCGACCATGAGTTCACTAAGCTACTCTCCTCCTGCTAAAGAAGAGGAGGTCTGCTGGACGGAGAAAGAGGGTCTGTGGCTGAACGTTGTCGTGAAAGAAGAAGAAGAGCAGGATATTACAGTGAAAAGAGAGGAAGGAGCTTTCAGAATGAAAAATAAGGAAGAGGACGAGGATGTCACAGTGAAAGAAGCGTTTGGAGTGAAAGAGGAAGAGGGTATAGAGACTGTCACATTGAAAGAAGAGGAGGTAGAATATTTCAGAATGGAAGCGGAGGCTATCGGTATCACATTGAAAGAAGAGGAGGAAGATGTTACAGTGAAAGAAGAGAAAGAAGCGTTTGGAGTGAAAGAGGAAGAGGGGATAGAGGCTGTAACAGTAGAAGAGGAGGAGGTAGAAGCTTTCAGAATGAAAAAGGAGGAAGAGGAGGCCATAACATTGAACGAAGAAGAGGAGGATGTTATAGTGAAAGAAGAGAAAGAACCTTTTAGAGTGAAAGAGGAAGAGGAGGCTATCTCAATAAAAGAGAAGGAGGAAGACGTTTTAGGAGTGAAAGAGGAGGAAGAGGAGACTGAAGATCTGATTAACACCAGTGAGTACTGTCTTAAAAGCAGGGTCACAAACTGCACTTGTTGAAATAATGTATCGTTTTAATATATGGCTCTGGGCCTAGCCATTGATTCTCGGAGAATATAACTTATAAATATCCTCAAAACATGGAGGTACTTCCATTAGGCTGAACCTGAGACATGAGACTGTTATGAAAAGCGCTATAGAAATGTAATACATTATTATTATGCAGAGTTGGGCCAACTTTCAGAACGTTCCATATTGTTCAGATTCTAGACGTTCAGTTTAAATATTCCCCATGTATTGTTAATGGGGCGCTAACATGGCTGCCATAATTTCATGTAAATGCACCATAATGCAGAAACCTTAATGGCCCAACTCTCTAAATACATGTCTCTGACCTGAACCGGGTTGAACCGGGTTAAGGACTGAACCGGGTTGAACCGGGTTAAGGACTGAACCGGGTTGAACCGGGTTAAGGACTGAACCGGGTTGAACCGGGTTAAGGACTGAACCGGGTTGTACAGGGTTAAGGACTGAACCGGGTTTACAGCACTACACTGAGTATACCAAACACTACAGCACTACACTGAGTATACCAAACACTACAGCACTACACTGAGTATACCAAACACTACAGCACTACACTGAGTATACCAAACACTACAGCACTACACTGGGTATACCAAACACTACAGCACTACACTGAGTATACCACACACTACAGCACTACACTGAGTATACCAAACACTACAGCACTACACTGAGTATTCCAAACACTACAGCACTACACTGGGTATACCAAACACTACAGCACTACACTGAGTATACCAAACACTACAGCACTACACTGAGTATACCAAACACTACAGCACTACACTGGGTATACCAAACACTACAGCACTACACTGGGTATACCAAACACTACAGCACTACACTGAGTATACCAAACACTACAGCACTACACTGAGTATACCAAACACTACAGCACTACACTGGGTATACCAAACACTACAGCACTACACTGGGTATACCAAACACTACAGCACTACACTGAGTATACCACACACTACACTAAGTATACCAAACACTACAGCACTACACTGGGTATACCAAACACTAC
Organism: Coregonus clupeaformis; assembly: GCF_020615455.1. Taxonomy (NCBI): domain Eukaryota; kingdom Metazoa; phylum Chordata; class Actinopteri; order Salmoniformes; family Salmonidae; genus Coregonus; species Coregonus clupeaformis. The sequence continues at coordinate 227,354 of NW_025533820.1, read as the reverse complement.
AGCACTACACTGAGTATACCAAACATTACAGCACTACACTGAGTATACCAAACACTACAGCACTACACTGGGTGTACCAAAAACTACAGCACTACACTGGGTATACCAAACACTACAGCACTACACTGAGTATACCAAACACTACAGCACTACACTGGGTATACCAAACACTACAGCACCACACTGAGTATACCAAACACTACAGCACTACACTGAGTATACCAAACACTACAGCACTACACTGAGTATACCAAACACTACAGCACTACACTGAGTATACCAAACACTACAGCACTACACTGGGTATACCAAACACTACAGCACTACACTGAGTATACCAAACACTACAGCACTACACTGAGTATACCAAACACTACAGCACTACACTGGGTATACCTAACACTACAGCACTACACTGGGTATACCACACACTACACTAAGTATACCAAACACTACAGCACTACACTGAGTATACCAAACACTACAACACTACACTGAGTATACCAAACACTACAGCACTACACTGAGTATACCAAACACTACAGCACTACACTGAGTATACCAAACACTACAGCACTACACTGAGTATACCAAACACTACAGCACTACACTGAGTATACCGAACCCTACAGCACTACACTGGGTATACCAAACACTACAGCACTACACTGGGTATACCAAACACTACACTGAGTATACCAAACACTACAGCACTACACTGAGTATACCAAACACTACAGCACTACACTGAGTATACCGAACCCTACAGCACTACACTGGGTATACCAAACCCTACAGCACTACACTGAGTATACCAAACACTACACTAAGTATACCAAACACTACAGCACTACACTGAGTATACCAAACACTACAGCACTACACTGAGTATACCACACACTACAGCACTACACTGGGTATACCAAACACTACAGCACTACACTGAGTATACCAAACACTACAGCACTACACTGAGTATACCACACACTACAGCACTACACTGAGTATACCAAACACTACAGCACTACACTGAGTATACCAAACACTACAGCACTACACTGGGTATACCAAACACTACAGCACTACACTGGGTATACCAAACACTACAGCACTACACTGAGTATACCAAACACTACAGCACTACACTGAGTATACCAAACACTACAGCACTACACTGAGTATACCAAACACTACAGCACTACACTGAGTATACCACACACTACACTGAGTATACCACACACTACAGCACTACACTGGGTATACCAAACACTACAGCACTACACTGGGTATACCAAACACTACAGCACTACACTGAGTATACCAAACACTACAGCACTACACTGAGTATACCAAACACTACAGCACTACACTGAGTATACCACACACTACAGCACTACACTGGGTATACCAAACACTACAGCACTACACTGAGTATACCAAACACTACAGCACTACACTGAGTATACCACACACTACAGCACTACACTGAGTATACCAAACACTACAGCACTACACTGAGTATACCAAACACTACAGCACTACACTGGGTGTACCAAACACTACAGCACTACACTGGGTATACCAAACACTACAGCACTACACTGAGTATACCAAACACTACAGCACTACACTGAGTATACCAAACACTACAGCACTACACTGGGTATACCAAACACTACACTAAGTATACCAAACACTACAGCACTACACTGGGTATACCAAACACTACAGCACTACACTGTGTATACCAAACACGACAGCACTACACTGGGTATACCAAACACTACACTGAGTATACCGAACCCTACAGCACTACACTGGGTATACCAAACCCTACAGCACTACACTGGGTATACCAAACACTACAGCACTACACTGGGTATACCAAACACTACAGCACTACACTGAGTATACCAAACACTACAGCACTACACTGAGTATACCAAACACTACAGCACTACACTGAGTATACCAAACACTACAGCACTACACTGAGTATACCAAACACTACAGCACTACACTGAGTATACCAAACACTACAGCACTACACTGAGTATACCAAACACTACAGCACTACACTGAGTATACCAAACACTACAGCACTACACTGGGTATACCAAACACTACAGCACTACACTGGGTATACCAAACACTACACTGAGTATACCAAACACTACAGCACTACACTGGGTATACCAAACCCTACAGCACTACACTGGGTATACCAAACACTACAGCACTACACTGAGTATACCAAACACTACAGCACTACACTGAGTATACCAAACACTACAGCACTACACTGAGTATACCAAACACTACAGCACTACACTGGGTATACCAAACACTACACTGAGTATACCAAACACTACAGCACTACACTGAGTATACCAACCACTACAGCACTACACTGAGTATACCAAACACTACAGCACTACACTGAGTATACCAAACACTACAGCACTACACTGGGTATACCAAACACTACAGCACTACACTGGGTATACCAAACACTACAGCACTACACTGAGTATACCAAACACTACAGCACTACACTGAGTATACCAAACACTACAGCACTACACTGAGTATACCAAACACTACAGCACTACACTGAGTATACCAAGCACTACACTGGGTATACCAAACACTACAGCACTACACTGGGTATACCAAACACTACAGCACTACACTGAGTATACCAAACACTACAGCACTACACTGAGTATACCAAACACTACAGCACTACACTGAGTATACCAAACACTACAGCACTACACTGAGTATACCAAACACTACAGCACTACACTGAGTATACCAAACACTACAGCACTACACTGAGTATACCAAACACTACAACACTACACTGAGTATACCAAACACTACAGCACTACACTGGGTATACCAAACACTACAGCACTACACTGGGTATACCAAACACTACACTGAGTATACCGAACCCTACAGCACTACACTGGGTATACCAAACCCTACAGCACTACACTGGGTATACCAAACACTACACTGGGTATACCAAACACTACAGCACTACACTGAGTATACCAAACACTACAGCACTACACTGAGTATACCACACACTACAGCACTACACTGAGTATACCAAACACTACAGCACTACACTGAGTATACCACACACTACAGCACTACACTGAGTATACCAAACACTACAGCACTACACTGAGTATACCAAACACTACAGCACTACACTGGGTATACCAAACACTACAGCACTACACTGAGTATACCAAACACTACAGCACTACACTGAGTATACCAAACACTACAGCACTACACTGAGTATACCAAACACTACAGCACTACACTGGGTATACCAAACACTACAGCACTACACTGGGTATACCAAACACTACAGCACTACACTGAGTATACCAAACACTACAGCACTACACTGAGTATACCAAACACTACAGCACTACACTGAGTATACCAAACACTACAGCACTACACTGAGTATACCAAACACTACAGCACTACACTGAGTATATCAAACACTACAGCACTACACTGAGTATACCAAACACTACAGCACTACACTGAGTATACCAAACATTAGGAATAGCACTATATGGAACTTTCCTTTAATAAAAAGTTGTGCTTCATCTCTAAGACTCCCTTAGACCTTTGATGATGGTGCAGCTTTGACCTCATGCTCTGTTTCCAGTCTGAGCCTCGCAGCATCGTGTTGCAGAGGCAGTTGCAGTGCGTTCTGTGTGGTGCATATGTTGGATTTATCGAAGGTATGTGTCAATCTGTATGTATAGACGGCTTGACAGAAATAGTAGCAGAAGGTGAATGTTGAACTTTTGTTGCGTACATATCCAAATGATGCTGCGTAGCATTTTGCGCAATGATGCTGTAGCTGTGATTGAGGCGTAATTATTGGAGGTCTGCATTGACAGGTCTGCATTGGCAGAAGCGGTCTTCAGTCACGAGATGCGTTTTTTTAGATCAAAGCAGGCTAGCAGCGTGTTCACATTTGTTGAGATTCATTGCTAGTTAGTGAGTTATTTGCACAGTTCCAGCTCATTTTTGGTCAGCAATGACCATCCTTGAAAAGTTGGTGTCCATCACCTGTTTGTGTGTGCCAGTGGGCTGTTGCCAGGGGGCTGTTGCCTGTGGGCTGTTGCCAGAGGGCTGTTGCCAGAGGGCTGTTGCCAGTGGGCTGTTGGCAGTGGGCTGTTGCCTGTTGGCTGTTGCCAGAGGGCTGTTGCCAGAGGGCTGTTGCCAGGGGGCTGTTGCCAGTGGGCTGTTGCCAGTGGGCTGTTGCCAGAGGGCTGTTGCCAGTAGGCTGTTGCCAGAGGGCTGTTGCCAGGGGGCTGTTGCCAGAGGGCTGTTGCCAGAGGGCTGTTGCCAGAGGGCTGTTGCCAGAGGGCTGTTGCCAGGGGGCTGTTGCCAGAGGGCTGTTGCCAGGGGGCTGTTGCCAGTGGGCTGTTGCCAGGGGGCTGTTGCCAGGGGGCTGTTGCCAGGGGGCTGTTGCCAGAGGGCTGTTGCCAGGGGGCTGTTGCCAGGGGGCTGTTGCCAGGGGCTGTTGCCAGGGGGCTGTTGCCAGAGGGGAGAGAGAAAGACATTCCACAGGGTTTCTGGGATGATGGTGTTAATGTGAGCCATGACCAGCCTTTCAAAGCACTTCAGTGCTACGGATTGGTAGTCATTTAGGCAGGTTACCTTGGTGTTCTTGGGCACAGGGACTATGGTGGTCTGCTTGAAATATGTAGGTATTACAGACTCGGTCAAGGACAGCTTGAAAATGTCAGTGAAGATACTTACCAGTTGATCAGCGCATGCTCTGAGTACACGTCCTGGTGATCCGTCTGGCCCTGCGGCCTTGTGAATGTTGACCTGTTTAAAGGTCTTACTCACATCGGCTACGGAGAACGTGATCACACAGTCGTCCGGAACAGTTGGTGCTCTCATGATGATTCAGTGTTGCTTGCCTCAAGTGCGCATTGAAGTAATTTAACTCGTCTGGTAGGCTCATGTCACTGGGCAGCTCGCGGCTGTGCTTACCTTTGTAGTCTGTAATAGTTTTCAAGCCCTGCCACATCCGACGAGCGTCAGAGCCGGTGTAGTAGGATTCAATCTTAGTCCTGTATTGACTCTTTGCCTGTTTGATGATTCGTCAGAGGGCATAGAGGGATTTCTTTTAAGCGTCCGGGTTAGAGTCCCGCTCCTTGAAAGCGGCAGCTCTACCCTTTTAGCTCAGTGCGGATGTTGCCTGTAATCCATGGCTTCTGGTTGGGTTATTTAAGTACATTCGCTGTGGGGACAACGTCATCGATGCACTTATTGATGACTGATTAAACCTCATAGGAAGACAGTTTAATCATGTGGAGCTTTCATTCAGGTTTCTCTGTTTAACCAAATACTTTGTTTGTCTTTGTCTTTGGCAGGAGAGGGACCAGACTCTCACTCTGACAGCGGGAAGAGTCCTTCAGGGGAACCAGACCCAGAGACGGCCAAACCAGCAGGACCACACCACTGCTCCCAGTGTGGAAAGAGTTTTACCCTGTTAGGGAACCTGAAAAGGCATGAGAGAACACACACAGGAGAGAAGTGTTTCCAATGTTCCCAGTGTGGAAAGAGTTTTACACGGTTAGGGAACCTGAATATGCATGACAGAACACACACAGGAGAGAAACCTTTCAAATGCTCCCAGTGTGGAAAGGGTTTTACAGGGTTAGGGCATCTGAAGGAACATAAAAGAATACACACAGGAGAGAAACCTTTCCAATGCTCCCAGTGTGGAAAGGGTTTTACCTTGTTAGGCAACCTGAATATGCATGAAAGAACACACACAGGAGAGAAGCCTTTCCGATGCTCCCTGTGTGGAAAGGGTTTTACACAGTTAGGGAACCTGAAGGAGCATGAAAGGACACACAGAGGGGAGACATCTTACCATTGCTCTCTGTGTGGAAAGGATTTTGCCAAGTTAGGGACTCTAAAGGAACATAAAAGAATACACACAGGAGAGAAGCCTTTCCAATGCTCCCAGTGTGGAAAGAGTTTTACACGGTTAGGGCATCTGAAGGAACACAAAAGTATACACACAGGAGAGAAACCTTTCCAATGCTCCCAGTGTGGAAAGGGTTTGAACCTGAAAAGGCATGAGAGAATACATAGTCTTTCCAATGCGCCCAGTGTGTAGCAGGAACCGGTTCAGAGAACAGAACCAAAAACTGGTAAAGAACAAAACATTTTGAGGAACAGAAACAGAACCGGGAAAGAAAATGATCTCTACTGTTCCGGAACAGAACCGTTCTTTTAATAGCATTGGAAATGGTTAACTTTCTTTTAAAGTAACTGCCCAGTGAAAATCGCACTTTAAAAGTTAATATTCTCTTAACTCATATTAAAATGTTGTTGACTTGTCCTATACTTGTATTTGTGGCCAAAGCATAAATGTAATTTTAAAAAACATTCCGTTTTTTGGGTAGCCCACACCATAACAACACAGAAAAGCTGCTTTTTGACATGACTTAATTAAAAAGAATTGGAAGTAAAACGATTTAACTCACATTGTAATTAATTATAGCTCATGTTTCATAGAAATCTGGAAACATTTAATCATTTATTTATTTTTATATCTGGGCATTTACTTTAAATTCCTGCCTTTTTTTTCTTATTTTCAGTCCCACAAAAAAACGCCACCAAAGCACTTTATGCCCCTCCCCCCTCAGAAGCTACTTGCTCCTCCCCTCTGTCGCATCTCGCGCCTTACACTTGTTGTCTGTCCATCGAGCATGTAAACAACTAGCTTGCCCGCTCCATAGCAAGCTGCTCTATCTGCACTGATTGGTGAAGTCATTTAATGAGCTAAATGTTTAAAACAAAGAGTTGCTTTCACAGGTTAAGAAAGGAACGATATGTACCGGTACTTTATTTGGGTTTGAACCGGTTCAGAACTTTATTTTGCTGGTAGGAACCAATGACGTATATAAACCCTGGATTGCTGATGCTATGTAGTGTTATTTGGGGTTTGAATCGGTTCAGTACTTTATTTTGCTGGTCGGAACCAATGATATATATAAACCCTGGATTGCTGATGCTATGTATTGTTATTTGGGGTTTGAACCGGTTCAGAACTTTATTTTGCTGGTCGGAACCAATGATATATATAAACCCTGGATTGCTGATGCTATGTAGTGTTATTTGGGGTTTGAACCGGTTCAGAACTTTATTTTGCTGGTAGGAACCAATGATGTATATAAACCCTGGATTGCTGATTGGCCATTGAGAGGCTTTGAAGCCACCAGTCGGCCATATTGCCACTCCCCAGTAGGAGCAGTCCTCCATAGGAAGGAATGAATGGAATTCTACAGTATTTCAATTAAATGTTTCAAGGACAAAATTACAAGTATTTACGTTTTTTTTGTAGTGGGAACAGTAACATTAGTACGCTCAAAAAAAAAAAAAAGACTTCCAAGGAAAATGCTTTTATATTGAGTTGCACCCCCTTTTGCCCTCAGGACAGCCTCAATTCGTCGGGAAATGGACTCTACAAGGTGTCGAAAGCATTCCACAGGGATGTTGGCCCATGTTGATACACATGTTGAGCGTGAAAAAACCCATCTGCGTTGCAGTTCTTGACACAAACCGGTGCACCTGGCACCTACTACCGTACCCCGTTCAGAGGCACTTAAATATTTTGTCTTGACCCATTCACCCTCTGAATGGCACACACACACAATCCATGTCTCCATTGTCTCAAGGCTTAAAAATCCTTCTTTAACCTGTCTCCTCCCCTTCATCTACACTGATTGAAGTGGATTTAACATGTGACATCAATAAGGATCATAGCTTTCACATGGATTCACCTGGTCAGTCTATTTAATGGGAAGAGGTGTTTCTTAAAGTTTTGTACACTCAGTATATATACAGTACATATATATATATTATAGAATTTAAAAGTATGTATTAATTTGTCTGTAATAGGATAAACGTGTCAAATGAATGTAGACATTAATCAATTATTTTCTATAGCTTCCATTGGGTCCCAAGGTGGTGGCTTCATTACAGCGCCCCCTTTCTGTCTTCCAGGGTTTATACACATAATTGGTCGGAAACAGAAGAATGGAACGGGAAAAAATGGTGGTTCTGTTCAGACCGAAACGATTGGAAAAATCATTTTGTTTCCAAACCCCTGGGGGTGTATTCATTCCACCGATTCTGTTGCAAAACGTTTCTTAAACGGAAACAAAACGGGGAGGGACTTTTATCCCAGGACAGAGGACCTGGAATTAGAGAATAAGTGTTCTGACTTATGTTTTCATCTGAGAATTTGCATTTTTGTTTATGCCACGTAAAATCGTGTTTGTATGAAATCTTACTCTAAAATAGGCCTACTTTAGCTCTTTCCTCTCAAGACAAGGTCATGTCTAAGATCAGATTAACATTTTAAAATGGGTATTTCGATTATGGATTTAATACAAGTCTGAACCCTTAGATGTTCATTATATGATTTTGATATAGAACGGGGCTAGAACACGTAGCCTATTGCTTTATTCTAACCTTGAAACCTCATGAATTTAGTCGTTTTGTTTCATTGAGTTAATTTGTGTTCTAGTCTTCGAGCTAAAAGGTGTGTGAAAATATAATGACGTTGTTATGACGACGTCGGGAAGTTGTTGACATGAAGAACATTCACTAGCTACCTCATCAGTGTTCCCAAAAGTTATATTATTCCACCATGTCAGAGAAAACACATGGTGCTGATTTGTAAAAAGCATTTGATTAATTCAACATATTTTTGTCTGAATATAAATAAAGTGTGGAACACCACTAGTAGACATTCATTATATACATCTATGTGTTGTTACATGTAGGAGCAGTATAGACCTAGTCTGTTCATTATATACATCTATGTGTTGTTACATGTAGGAGCATTAAAGAGCTAGATGCTTATTTTGATACTGTCTGTTTGACTGACTGACTGACTGAATAAGAAATTGCCTTAAATACAGATCTGTAGTAGATGTTAAGCTTTTTAAAATTCTCACTCATTAAAAATCTTAACTAATCAAACAACTCTTGCTTCTCTTTGTACGTCTCAATACAATATTGTTAGCTATTTAGCTAAATAAATGAAAAATAACCTTTTGGTCCGGAAAGAAAAGACTCTTCCGTCAACTTCCGGGTCAGTAGCTTCAACCCAACATCACACACACACACACACACACATGGGCTAAGAATAGCCCATATTAAGATATAAGCCTTAGAAATAAGGTTCATGAAATCATTAACTTGCTAACATCGAATAACATTCATTCGTATACTGGCCACCTCTGAAACTCACTTAGATAATTCCTTTGATGATACAGCTGTAGCAATACAAGGATATAACAATCTACAGAAAAGACAGGAATGCCTGTAGGGGAGGTGTTGCTGTATACGTTCAGAGCCATATTCCTGTAAAGCTTAGAGAGGATCTCATGTCAAATGGTGTTAGTGTTGTGGTTGCAAGGTCACCTGCCTCATCTAAAGCCTCTTCTTTTGGGGTGTTGCTATAGGGCCACCGGGAGCTAACGGTCAGTATTTGGATCATGTGTGTGCAATGCTTGGATAGTGCGTGTGATGTTAACAGAGAGGTCTATTTTTCTGGGTGACCCTGAACATTGACTGGTTAGAAACTTGAAAGACTGGTCATGGCTCACATCAACAGCATAATCCCAGAAACCCTAGACCCACTCCAATTTGCATACCGCCCCAACAGATCCACAGATGATGCAATCTCTATCGCACTCCACACTGCAATTTCCCACCTGGACAAGAGGAACACCTACGTGAGAATGCTATTCATTGACTACAGCTCAGCATTCAACACCATAGTGCCCTCTAAGCTCATCACTAAGCTAAGGATCCTGGGACTAAACACCTCCCTCTGCAACTGGATCCTGGACTTCCTGACGGGCCGCCCCCAGGTGGTAAGGGTAGGTAACAACACATCTGCCACACTGATCCTCAACACGGGGGCCCCTCAGGGGTGCGTGCTCAGTCCCCTGCTGTACTCTCTGTTCACCCATGACTGCATGGCCAGGCACGACTCCAACACCATCATTAAGTTTGCCGACGACACAACAGTGGTAGGCCTGATCACCGACAACGATGAGACAGCCTATAGGGAGGAGGTCAGAGATCTGGCCGTGTGGTGCCAGGACAACAACCTCTCCCTCAACGTGACAAAGACAAAGGAGATGATTGTGGACTACAGGAAAAAAAAGAGGACTGAGCACGCCCCCATTCTCATCGACGGGGCTGTAGTGGAACAGGTTGAGAGCTTCAAGTTCCTTGGTGTCCACATCACCAACGAACTATCATGGTCCAAACACACCAAGACAGTCGTGAAGAGGGCACGACAAAGCCTATTCCCCCTCAGGAGACTAAAAAGATTTGGCATGGGTCCTCAGATCCTCAAAAAATTCTACAGCTACACCATCGAGAGCATCCTGACTGGTTGCATCACCGCCTGGTATGGCAACTGCTTGGCCTCTGACCGCAAGGCACTACAGAGGGTAGTGCGTACGGCCCAGTACATCACTGGGGCAAAGCTCCCTGCCATCCAGGACCTCTATACCAGGCGGTGTCAGAGGAAGGCCCTCAAAATTGTCAAAGACTCCAGCCACCCTAGTCATAGACTGTTCTCTCTGCTACCGCACGGCAAGCGGTACCGGAGTGCCAAGTCTAGGTCCAAAAGACTTCTCAACAGCTTCTACCCCCAAGCCATAAGACTCCTGAACAGCTAATCATGGCTACCCGGACTATTTGCACTGCCCCCCACCCCATCCTTTTTACGCTGCTGCTACTCTGTTAAGTATTTATGCATAGTCACTTTAACTCTACCCACATGTACATATTACCTCAACTACCTCAACTAGCCGGTGCCCCCCGCACATTGACTCTGCAACGGTACCCCCCTGTATATATAGCCTCCCTACTGTCACTTTATTTTACTTCTGCTCTTTTTTTTCTCAACACTTTTTTTGTTGTTGTTTTATTCTTACTTTTTCTGTTTAAAATAAATGCACTGTTGGTTAAGGGCTGTAAGTAAGCATTTCACTGTAATGTCTGCACCTGTTGTATTCGGCGCATGTGACCAATAAAATTTGATTTGATTTGGTTCTGGGATTTTTGCTCACCGTTCTTGTGATCATTTTGACCCCACGGGGTGAGATCTTGCGTGGAGCCCCAGATCGAGGGAGATTATCAGTGGTCTTGTATGTCTTCCATTTCCTAATAATTGCTCCCACAGTTGATTTCTTCAAACCAAGCTGCTTACCTATTGCAGATTCAGTCTTCTCAGCCTGGTGCAGGTCTACAATTTTGTTTCTGGTGTCCTTTGACAGCTCTTTGGTCTTGGCCATAGTGGAGTTTGGAGTGTGACTGTTTGAGGTTGTGGACAGGTGTCTTTTATACTGATAACAAGTTCAAACAGGTGCCATTAATACAGGTAACGAGTGGAGGACAGAGGAGCCTCTTAAAGAAGAAGTTACAGGTCTGTGAGAGCCAGAAATCTTGCTTGTTTGTAGGTGACCAAATACTTATTTTCCACCATAATTTGCAAATAAATTCATAAAAAATCCTACAATGTGATTTTCTGGATTTTATTTTCTCAATTTGTCTGTCATAGTTGACGTGTACCTATGATGAAAATTACAGGCCTCTCTCATCTTTTTAAGTGGGAGAACTTGCACAATTGGTGGCTGACTAAATACTTTTTTTCCCCACTGTAGCTGATCTAGGGTGTAATCATTAGTCCATCAGTTGCAAACGAGAATCTTTCAACAGAATCATCGGAATGAACACACCCCTGATCACCCGCACACACAGTTCCCTTTCATAGCAGCCACATACAAACAGCATGATCACTTTCATAGCAGCCACATACAAACAGCATGATCACTTTCATAGCAGCCACATACAAACAGCATGATCACTTTGCTCATGGTATAATTCCTTCTCACATCTACGCGTTCTCCTCCTCTCACCTCTTCCCTTCCCTTGTGGACTTCAATGCACAACACATCAGCTGTATGTGACCAGGCGGAAAAACCTTTCCAAGCCAAACCATATCATAACCGCTAACCGCTACACACAGCCTACATTGTTGTCACCATATTAGCTAAAGTAATGTTATAGTCAACATAGCTAATAGAACTAACGCATTAGTAAACCCACTACAATCATGCAGTAACATTACAGTGTATCGTCAGTAAGCAGTTTAGCAGTTACACCGGCGGGCCCCGGTGGCAATACATTAGTAAAACCAAACGCTTACCTTGACTTGGAAGAGTTCCAGTGTTGGATAGCCATAGCCAGCTAGCTAACATAGCATCCCTGTCTGTTTGAGCTAGGTGTTTGCGTAGGCTAAACTAGCTAGGTGTATTTGCTAGCTAAATTGTCATAATTACAGTGTAAGTCTATGGAAGGGGGGTGAGAACCACGAGCCCCCTAGGTTTTGTATTGAAGTCAATGTACCCAGAGGAGGACAGAAGCTAGCTGTCCTCCGGCTACACCATGGTGCTGCCCTACAGAGTGCTGTTGAGGCTACTGTAGACCTTCTTTGCAAAACAGTGTGTTTTAATCAATTATTTGGTGACGTGAATATATTTAGTATTGTTTTATCTAAAAAGGCTGAAAAAAATGATTTATCCACTTTTTTTCTGAAATACACTGAGGAGGATGGTCCTCCCCTTCCTCCTCTGAGGAGCCTCCACTGGTTCACACATCTGTTGGGTTGGTAGCATGTGGAAAGAAGCTGTTGAGAGCAGTCCATTTTATGGACTTATACCTGCCTCTTCACAGGTGAGGGTTATTGCTGTTGATTTAGGTTTGATGGGGGTGTGTGGCGACCAATCAGGGGAGCGCTTGTCCGTAAAATGAAGGGTGTTTCTGGGTCTTGAAAAGTGGTGGTGTGTTCAATTTGATTGAACGTTTGCTACGTTGCGGAAGAGTTTGTGCTGAACAACACTATTAACCCCCCCAAAAAATTACTGTAGGTTCTTGAACAGACTATGAGGTACGTTTTGGTTTGCTCCAGTTGGTGGGTGTGGCTAGAGGCTAAAGGCATTCTGGGCCGTTTTTTCACTACCATGACATTTTGTCTTCTACATCGGTCCTCTTTTATGGTTATGGGTTCAGCTGTATAGGATAATCCAGTGCTTTATGGTTATGGTTCAGCTTTAAGGGTTCAACTGTATAGGATAATCCAGTGCTTTATGGTTATGGGTTCAGCTGTATAGGATAATCCAGTGCTTTATGGTTATGAGTTCAGCTGTATAGGATAATCCAGTGCTTTATGGTTATGGTTCAGCTGTATAGGATAATCCAGTGCTTTATGGTTATGGGTTCAGCTGTATAGGATAATCCAGTGCTTTATGGTTATGGGTTCAGCTGTATAGGATAATCCAGTGCTTTATGGTTATGGTTCAGCTTTATAGGATAATCCAGTGATTTATGGTTATGGTTCAGCTTTATAGGATAATCCAGTGCTTTATGGTTATGGTTCAGCTTTAAGGGTTCAACTGTAAAGGATAATCCAGTGCTTTATGGTTATGGGTTCAGCTGTATAGGATAATCCAGTGCTTTATGGTTATGGTTCAGCTTTATAGGATAATCCAGTGCTTTATGGTTATGGTTCAGCTTTATATGATAATCCAGTGCTTTATGGTTATGGTTCAGCTTTAAGGGTTCAACTGTAAAGGATAATCCAGTGCTTTATGGTTATGGTTCAGCTGTATAGGATAATCCAGTGCTTTATGGTTATGGTTCAGCTGTATAGGATAATCCAGGACTTTATGGTAATGGTTCAGCTGTATAGGATAATCCATTATGGTTATGGGTTCAACTGTATAGGATAATCCAGTGCTTTATGGTTATGGTTCAGCTGTATAGGATAATCCAGTGCTTTATGGTTATGGTTCAGCTGTATAGGATAATCCAGTGCTTTATGATTATGGTTCAGCTGTATAGGATAATCCAGTGCTTTATGGTTATGGTTCAGCTGTATAGGATAATCCAGTGCTTTATGGTTATGGTTCAGCTGTATAGGATAATCCAGTGCTTTATGGTTATGGTTCAGCTGTATAGGATAATCCAGGACTTTATGTTTATGGTTCAGCTGTATAGGATAATCCAGTGCTTTATGGTTATGGTTCAGCTGTATAGGATAATCCAGTGCTTTATGGTTATGGTTCAGCTGTATAGGATAATCCAGTGCTTTATGGTTATGGTTCAGCTGTATAGGATAATCCAGGACTTTATGGTTATGGTTCAGCTGTATAGGATAATCCATTATGGTTATGGGTTCAACTGTATAGGATAATCCAGTGCTTTATGGTTATGGTTCAGCTGTATAGGATAATCCAGCGCTTTATGGTTATTGTTCAGCTGTATAGGATAATCCAGTGCTTTATGATTATGGTTCAGCTGTATAGGATAATCCAGTCCTTTATGGTTATGGTTCAGCTTTATAGGATAATCCAGTGCTTTATGGTTATGGTTCAGCTTTATAGGATAACCCAGTGCTTTATTGTTATGGTTCAGCTGTATAGGATAATCCAGTGCTTTATGGTTATGGTTCAGCTGTATAGGATAATCCAGTGCTTTATGGTTATGGGATCAGCTGTATAGGATAATCCAGTGCTTTATGGTTATGGATTCAGCTGTATAGGATAATCCAGTGCTTTATGGGTATGGATTCAGATTTATAGGATAATCCAGTGCTTTATGGTTATGGTTCAGCTGTATAGGATAATCCAGTGCTTTATGGTTATGGGTTCAGCTGTATAGGATAATCCAGTGCTTTATGGTCATGGTTCAGTTTTATGGGTTCAACTGTATAGGATAATCCAGTGCTTTATGGTTATGGTTCAGCTGTATAGGATAATCCAGGACTTTATGGTAATGGTTCAGCTGTATAGGATAATCCATTATGGTTATGGGTTCAACTGTATAGGATAATCCAGTGCTTTATGGTTATGGTTCAGCTGTATAGGATAATCCAGTGCTTTATGGTTATGGTTCAGCTGTATAGGATAATCCAGTGCTTTATGATTATGGTTCAGCTGTATAGGATAATCCAGTGCTTTATGGTTATGGTTCAGCTGTATAGGATAATCCAGTGCTTTATGGTTATGGTTCAGCTGTATAGGATAATCCAGTGCTTTATGGTTATGGTTCAGCTGTATAGGATAATCCAGGACTTTATGTTTATGGTTCAGCTGTATAGGATAATCCAGTGCTTTATGGTTATGGTTCAGCTGTATAGGATAATCCAGTGCTTTATGGTTATGGTTCAGCTGTATAGGATAATCCAGTGCTTTATGGTTATGGTTCAGCTGTATAGGATAATCCAGGACTTTATGGTTATGGTTCAGCTGTATAGGATAATCCATTATGGTTATGGGTTCAACTGTATAGGATAATCCAGTGCTTTATGGTTATGGTTCAGCTGTATAGGATAATCCAGCGCTTTATGGTTATTGTTCAGCTGTATAGGATAATCCAGTGCTTTATGATTATGGTTCAGCTGTATAGGATAATCCAGTCCTTTATGGTTATGGTTCAGCTTTATAGTATAATCCAGTGCTTTATGGTTATGGTTCAGCTTTATAGGATAACCCAGTGCTTTATTGTTATGGTTCAGCTGTATAGGATAATCCAGTGCTTTATGGTTATGGTTCAGCTGTATAGGATAATCCAGTGCTTTATGGTTATGGGATCAGCTGTATAGGATAATCCAGTGCTTTATGGTTATGGATTCAGCTGTATAGGATAATCCAGTGCTTTATGGGTATGGATTCAGATTTATAGGATAATCCAGTGCTTTATGGTTATGGTTCAGCTGTATAGGATAATCCAGTGCTTTATGGTTATGGGTTCAGCTGTATAGGATAATCCAGTGCTTTATGGTCATGGTTCAGTTTTATGGGTTCAACTGTATAGGATAATCCAGTGCTTTATGGTTATGGTTCAGCTGTATAGGATAATCCAGTGCTTTATGGTTATGGGTTCAGCTTTATAGGATAATCCAGTGCTTTATGGTTATGGTTCAGCTGTATAGGATAATACATTATGGTTATGGGTTCAGCTGTATAGGATAATCCAGTGCTTTATGGTTATGGGTTCAGCTGTATAGGATAATCCAGTGCTTTATGGTTATGGGTTCAGCTTTATAGGATAATCCAGTGCTTTATGGTTATGGTTCAGCTGTATAGGATAATCCAGTGCTTTATGGTTATGGTTCAGCTTTATAGGATAATCCAGTGCTTTATGGTTATGGTTCAGCTTTATAGGATAATCCAGTGCTTTATGGTTATGGTTCAGCTTTAAGGGTTCAACTGTAAAGGATAATCCAGTGCTTTATGGTTATGGTTCAGCTGTATAGGATAATCCAGGACTTTATGGTTATGGTTCAGCTGTATAGGATAATCCATTATGGTTATGGGTTCAACTGTATAGGATAATCAAGTGCTTTATGGTTATGGTTCAGCTTTAAGGGTTCAACTGTATAGGATAATCCAGTGCTTTATGGTTATGGGTTCAGCTGTATAGGATAATCCAGTGCTTTATGGTTATGGGTTCAGCTGTATAGGATAATCCAGTGCTTTATGGTTATGGTTCAGCTGTATAGGATAATCCAGTGCTTTATGGTTATGGGTTCAGCTGTATAGGATAATCCAGTGCTTTATGGTTATGGGTTCAGCTGTATAGGATAATCCAGTGCTTTATGGTTATGGTTCAGCTTTATAGGATAATCCAGTGCTTTATGGTTATGGTTCAGCTTTATAGGATAATCCAGTCCTTTATGGTTATGGTTCAGCTTTAAGGGTTCAACTGTAAAGGATAATCCAGTGCTTTATGGTTATGGGTTCAGCTGTATAGGATAATCCAGTGCTTTATGGTTATGGTTCAGCTTTATAGGATAATCCAGTGCTTTATGGTTATGGTTCAGCTTTATAGGATAATCCAGTGCTTTATGGTTATGGTTCAGCTTTAAGGGTTCAACTGTAAAGGATAATCCAGTGCTTTATGGTTATGGTTCAGCTGTATAGGATAATCCAGTGCTTTATGGTTATGGTTCAGCTGTATAGGATAATCCAGGACTTTATGGTAATGGTTCAGCTGTATAGGATAATCCATTATGGTTATGGGTTCAACTGTATAGGATAATCCAGTGCTTTATGGTTATGGTTCAGCTGTATAGGATAATCCAGTGCTTATTGGTTATGGTTCAGCTGTATAGGATAATCCAGTGCTTTATGATTATGGTTCAGCTGTATAGGATAATCCAGTGCTTTATGGTTATGGTTCAGCTGTATAGGATAATCCAGTGCTTTATGGTTATGGTTCAGCTGTATAGGATAATCCAGTGCTTTATGGTTATGGTTCAGCTGTATAGGATAATCCAGGACTTTATGTTTATGGTTCAGCTGTATAGGATAATCCAGTGCTTTATGGTTATGGTTCAGCTGTATAGGATAATCCAGTGCTTTATGGTTATGGTTCAGCTGTATAGGATAATCCAGTGCTTTATGGTTATGGTTCAGCTGTATAGGATAATCCAGGACTTTATGGTTATGGTTCAGCTGTATAGGATAATCCATTATGGTTATGGGTTCAACTGTATAGGATAATCCAGTGCTTTATGGTTATGGTTCAGCTGTATAGGATAATCCAGTGCTTTATGGTTATTGTTCAGCTGTATAGGATAATCCAGTGCTTTATGATTATGGTTCAGCTGTATAGGATAATCCAGTGCTTTATGGTTATGGTTCAGCTGTATAGGATAATCCAGTGCTTTATGGTTATGGGTTCAGTTTTATAGGATAATCCAGTCCTTTATGGTTATGGTTCAGCTTTATAGGATAATCCAGTGCTTTATGGTTATGGTTCAGCTTTATAGGATAATCCAGTGCTTTATAGTTATGGTTCAGCTTTATGGGTTCAACTGTATAGGATAATCCAGTGCTTTATGGTTATGGTTCAGCTGTATAGGATAATCCAGTGCTTTATGGTTATGGATTCAGCTTTATAGGATAATCCAGTGCTTTATGGTTATGGTTCAGCTGTATAGGATAATAAATTATGGTTATGGGTTCAGCTGTATAGGATAATCCAGTGCTTTATGGTTATGGGTTCAGCTGTATAGGATAATCCAGTGCTTTATGGTTATGGGTTCAGCTTTATAGGATAATCCAGTGCTTTATGGTTATGGGTTCAGCTTTATAGGATAATCCAGTGCTTTATGGTTATGGTTCAGCTGTATAGGATAATCCAGTGCTTTATGGTTATGGTTCAGCTGTATAGGATAATCCAGTGCTTTATGGTTATGGGTTCAGCTTTATAGGATAATCCAGTGCTTTATGGTTATGGTTCAGCTGTATAGGATAATACATTATGGTTATGGGTTCAGCTGTATAGGATAATCCAGTGCTTTATGGTTATGGGTTCAGCTGTATAGGATAATCCAGTGCTTTATGGTGATGGGTTCAGCTTTATAGGATAATCCAGTGCTTTATGGTTATGGTTCAGCTGTATAGGATAATCCAGTGCTTTATGGTTATGGTTCAGCTGTATAGGATAATCCAGTGCTTTATGGTTATGGTTCAGCTGTATAGGATAATCCAGGACTTTATGGTTATGGTTCAGCTGTATAGGATAATCCATTATGGTTATGGGTTCAGATTTATAGGATAATCCAGTGCTTTATGGTTATGGTTCAGCTGTATAGGATAATCCAGTGCTTTATGATTATGGTTCAGCTGTATATGATAATCCAGTGCTTTATGGTTATGGGTTCAGCTGTATAGGATAATCCAGTGCTTTATGGTTATGGTTCAGCTTTATAGGTTAATCCAGTGCTTTATGGTTATGGTTCAGCTTTATAGGATAATCCAGTGCTTTATGGTTATGGTTCAGCTTCATGGGTTCAACTGTATAGGATAATCCAGTGCTTTATGGTTATGGTTCAGCTGTATAGGATAATCCAGTGCTTTATGGTTATGGGTTCAGCTTTATAGGATAATCCAGTGCTTTATGGTTATAGTTCAGCTGTATAGGATAATACATTATGGTTATGGGTTCAGCTGTATAGGATAATCCAGTGCTTTATGGTTATGGGTTCAGCTGTATAGGATAATCCAGTGCTTTATGGTTATGGGTTCAGCTTTATAGGATAATCCAGTGCTTTATGGTTATGGGTTCAGCTTTATAGGATAATCCAGTGCTTTATGGTTATGGTTCAGCTGTATAGGATAATCCATTATGGTTATGGGTTCAGCTGTATAGGATAATCCAGTGCTTTATGGTTATGGTTCAGCTGTATAGGATAATCCATTATGGTTATGGGTTCAGCTGTATAGGATAATCCAGTGCTTTATGGTTATGGGTTCAGCTGTATAGGATAATCCAGTGCTTTATGGTTATGGGTTCAGCTTTATAGGATAATCCAGTGCTTTATGGTTATGGTTCAGCTGTATAGGATAATCCAGTGCTTTATGGTTATGGTTCAGCTGTATAGGATAATCCAGTGCTTTATGGTTATGGTTCAGCTTTATAGGATAATCCAGTGCTTTATGGTTATGGTTCAGCTTTATAGGATAATCCAGTGCTTTATGGTTATGGTTCAGCTTTAAGGGTTCAACTGTAAAGGATAATCCAGTGCTTTATGGTTATGGTTCAGCTGTATAGGATAATCCAGGACTTTATGGTTATGGTTCAGCTGTATAGGATAATCCATTATGGTTATGGGTTCAACTGTATAGGATAATCCAGTGCTTTATGGTTATGGTTCAGCTGTATAGGATAATCCAGTGCTTTATGGTTATGGTTCAGCTGTATAGGATAATCCAGGACTTTATATTTATGGTTAAGCTGTATAGGATAATCCAGTGCTTTATGGTTATGGTTCAGCTGTATGGGATAATCCAGTGCTTTATGGTTATGGTTCAGCTGTATAGGATAATCCAGGACTTTATGTTTATGGTTCAGCTGTATAGGATAATCCAGTGCTTTATGGTTATGGTTCAGCTGTATAGGATAATCCAGTGCTTTATGGTTATGGTTCAGCTGTATAGGATAATCCAGTGCTTTATGGTTATGGTTCAGCTGTATAGGATGATCCAGTGCTTTATGGTTATGGGTTCAGCTTTATAGGATAATCCAGTGCTTTATGGTTATGGTTCAGCTGTATAGGATAATACATTATGGTTATGGGTTCAGCTGTATAGGATAATCCAGTGCTTTATGGTTATGGGTTCAGCTGTATAGGATAATCCAGTGCTTTATGGTGATGGGTTCAGCTTTATAGGATAATCCAGTGCTTTATGGTTATGTGTTCAGCTTTATAGGATAATCCAGTGCTTTATGGTTATGGTTCAGCTTTATAGGATAATCCATTATGGTTATGGGTTCAGCTGTAAAGGATAATCCAGTGCTTTATGGTTATGGTTCAGCTGTATAGGATAATCCATTATGGTTATGGGTTCAGCTGTATAGGATAATCCAGTGCTTTATGGTTATGGGTTCGCTGTATAGGATAATCCAGTGCTTTATGGTTATGGGTTCAGCTGTATAGGATAATCCAGTGCTTTATGGTTATGGGTTCAGCTTTATAGGATAATCCAGTGCTTTATGGTTATGGGTTCAGCTTTATAGGATAATCCAGTGCTTTATGGTTATGGTTCAGCTTTATAGGATAATCCAGTGCTTTATGGTTATGGTTCAGCTTTATAGGATAATCCAGTGCTTTATGGTTATGGTTCAGCTTTAAGGGTTCAACTGTAAAGGATAATCCAGTGCTTTATGGTTATGGTTCAGCTGTATAGGATAATCCAGGACTTTATGGTTATGGTTCAGCTGTATAGGATAATCCATTATGGTTATGGGTTCAACTGTATAGGATAATCCAGTGCTTTATGGTTATGGTTCAGCTGTATAGGATAATCCAGTGCTTTATGGTTATGGTTCAGCTGTATAGGATAATCCAGTGCTTTATGGTTATGGTTCAACTGTATAGGATAATCCAGTGCTTTATGGTTATGGTTCAGCTGTATAGGATAATCCAGTGCTTTATGGTTATGGTTCAGCTGTATAGGATAATCCAGTGCTTAATGGTTATGGTTCAGCTGTATAGGATAATCCAGTGCTTTATGGTTATGGTTCAGATGTATAGGATAATCCAGGACTTTATGTTTATGGTTCAGCTGTATAGGATAATCCAGTGCTTTATGGTTATGATTCAGCTGTATAGGATAATCCAGTGCTTTATGGTTATGGGTTCAGCTGGATAGGATAATCCAGGACTTTATGTTTATGGTTCAGCTGTATAGGATAATCCAGTGCTTTATGGTTATGGTTCAGCTGTATAGGATAATCCAGTGCTTTATTGTTATGGTTCAGCTGTATAGGATAATCCAGGACTTTATGGTTATGGTTCAGCTGTATAGGATAATCCAGTGCTTTATGGGTTCAGCTGTATAGGATAATCCAGTGCTTTATGGTTACGGTTCAGCTGTATAGGATAATCCAGTGCTTTATGGTTATGGGTTCAGCTGTATAGGATAATCCAGTGCTTTATGGTTATGGGTTCAGCTGTATAGGATAATCCAGTGCTTTATGGTTATGGGTTCAGCTGTATAGGATAATCCAGTGCTTTATGGTTATGGGTTCAGCTGTATAGGATAATCCAGTGCTTTATGGTTATGGGTTCAGCTGTATAGGATAATCCAGTGCTTTATGGTTATGGTTCAGCTTTAAGGGTTCAACTGTAAAGGATAATCCAGTGCTTTATGGTTATGGTTCAGCTGTATAGGATAATCCAGGACTTTATGGTTATGGTTCAGCTGTATAGGATAATCCATTATGGTTATGGGTTCAACTGTATAGGATAATCCAGTGCTTTATGGTTATGGTTCAGCTGTATAGGATAATCCAGTGCTTTATGGTTATGGTTCAGCTGTATAGGATAATCCAGGACTTTATATTTATGGTTAAGCTGTATAGGATAATCCAGTGCTTTATGGTTATGGTTCAGCTGTATGGGATAATCCAGTGCTTTATGGTTATGGTTCAGCTGTATAGGATAATCCAGGACTTTATGTTTATGGTTCAGCTGTATAGGATAATCCAGTGCTTTATGGTTATGGTTCAGCTGTATAGGATAATCCAGTGCTTTATGGTTATGGTTCAGCTGTATAGGATAATCCAGTGCTTTATGGTTATGGTTCAGCTGTATAGGATGATCCAGTGCTTTATGGTTATGGGTTCAGCTTTATAGGATAATCCAGTGCTTTATGGTTATGGTTCAGCTGTATAGGATAATACATTATGGTTATGGGTTCAGCTGTATAGGATAATCCAGTGCTTTATGGTTATGGGTTCAGCTGTATAGGATAATCCAGTGCTTTATGGTGATGGGTTCAGCTTTATAGGATAATCCAGTGCTTTATGGTTATGTGTTCAGCTTTATAGGATAATCCAGTGCTTTATGGTTATGGTTCAGCTTTATAGGATAATCCATTATGGTTATGGGTTCAGCTGTATAGGATAATCCAGTGCTTTATGGTTATGGTTCAGCTGTATAGGATAATCCATTATGGTTATGGGTTCAGCTGTATAGGATAATCCAGTGCTTTATGGTTATGGGTTCAGCTGTATAGGATAATCCAGTGCTTTATGGTTATGGGTTCAGCTGTATAGGATAATCCAGTGCTTTATGGTTATGGGTTCAGCTTTATAGGATAATCCAGTGCTTTATGGTTATGGGTTCAGCTTTATAGGATAATCCAGTGCTTTATGGTTATGGTTCAGCTTTATAGGATAATCCAGTGCTTTATGGTTATGGTTCAGCTTTATAGGATAATCCAGTGCTTTATGGTTATGGTTCAGCTTTAAGGGTTCAACTGTAAAGGATAATCCAGTGCTTTATGGTTATGGTTCAGCTGTATAGGATAATCCAGGACTTTATGGTTATGGTTCAGCTGTATAGGATAATCCATTATGGTTATGGGTTCAACTGTATAGGATAATCCAGTGCTTTATGGTTATGGTTCAGCTGTATAGGATAATCCAGTGCTTTATGGTTATGGTTCAGCTGTATAGGATAATCCAGTGCTTTATGGTTATGGTTCAACTGTATAGGATAATCCAGTGCTTTATGGTTATGGTTCAGCTGTATAGGATAATCCAGTGCTTTATGGTTATGGTTCAGCTGTATAGGATAATCCAGTGCTTAATGGTTATGGTTCAGCTGTATAGGATAATCCAGTGCTTTATGGTTATGGTTCAGATGTATAGGATAATCCAGGACTTTATGTTTATGGTTCAGCTGTATAGGATAATCCAGTGCTTTATGGTTATGATTCAGCTGTATAGGATAATCCAGTGCTTTATGGTTATGGGTTCAGCTGGATAGGATAATCCAGGACTTTATGTTTATGGTTCAGCTGTATAGGATAATCCAGTGCTTTATGGTTATGGTTCAGCTGTATAGGATAATCCAGTGCTTTATTGTTATGGTTCAGCTGTATAGGATAATCCAGGACTTTATGGTTATGGTTCAGCTGTATAGGATAATCCAGTGCTTTATGGGTTCAGCTGTATAGGATAATCCAGTGCTTTATGGTTACGGTTCAGCTGTATAGGATAATCCAGTGCTTTATGGTTATGGGTTCAGCTGTATAGGATAATCCAGTGCTTTATGGTTATGGGTTCAGCTGTATAGGATAATCCAGTGCTTTATGGTTATGGGTTCAGCTGTATAGGATAATCCAGTGCTTTATGGTTATGGGTTCAGCTGTATAGGATAATCCAGTGCTTTATGGTTATGGGTTCAGCTGTATAGGATAATCCAGTGCTTTATGGTTATGTGTTCAGCTTTATAGGATAATCCAGTGCTTTATGGTTATGGTTCAGCTTTATAGGATAATCCATTATGGTTATGGGTTCAGCTGTATAGGATAATCCAGTGCTTTATGGTTATGGTTCAGCTGTATAGGATAATCCATTATGGTTATGGGTTCAGCTGTATAGGATAATCCAGTGCTTTATGGTTATGGGTTCAGCTGTATAGGATAATCCAGTGCTTTATGGTTATGGGTTCAGCTGTATAGGATAATCCAGTGCTTTATGGTTATGGGTTCAGCTTTATAGGATAATCCAGTGCTTTATGGTTATGGGTTCAGCTTTATAGGATAATCCAGTGCTTTATGGTTATGGTTCAGCTTTATAGGATAATCCAGTGCTTTATGGTTATGGTTCAGCTTTATAGGATAATCCAGTGCTTTATGGTTATGGTTCAGCTTTAAGGGTTCAACTGTAAAGGATAATCCAGTGCTTTATGGTTATGGTTCAGCTGTATAGGATAATCCAGGACTTTATGGTTATGGTTCAGCTGTATAGGATAATCCATTATGGTTATGGGTTCAACTGTATAGGATAATCCAGTGCTTTATGGTTATGGTTCAGCTGTATAGGATAATCCAGTGCTTTATGGTTATGGTTCAGCTGTATAGGATAATCCAGTGCTTTATGGTTATGGTTCAACTGTATAGGATAATCCAGTGCTTTATGGTTATGGTTCAGCTGTATAGGATAATCCAGTGCTTTATGGTTATGGTTCAGCTGTATAGGATAATCCAGTGCTTAATGGTTATGGTTCAGCTGTATAGGATAATCCAGTGCTTTATGGTTATGGTTCAGATGTATAGGATAATCCAGGACTTTATGTTTATGGTTCAGCTGTATAGGATAATCCAGTGCTTTATGGTTATGATTCAGCTGTATAGGATAATCCAGTGCTTTATGGTTATGGGTTCAGCTGGATAGGATAATCCAGGACTTTATGTTTATG
This sequence comes from Coregonus clupeaformis, assembly GCF_020615455.1. NCBI lineage: Eukaryota > Metazoa > Chordata > Actinopteri > Salmoniformes > Salmonidae > Coregonus > Coregonus clupeaformis. The sequence goes on along the minus strand of NW_025533820.1, from coordinate 202,465 downwards.
GTTCAGCTGTATAGGATAATCCAGTGCTTTATGGTTATGGTTCAGCTGTATAGGATAATCCAGTGCTTTATTGTTATGGTTCAGCTGTATAGGATAATCCAGGACTTTATGGTTATGGTTCAGCTGTATAGGATAATCCAGTGCTTTATGGGTTCAGCTGTATAGGATAATCCAGTGCTTTATGGTTACGGTTCAGCTGTATAGGATAATCCAGTGCTTTATGGTTATGGGTTCAGCTGTATAGGATAATCCAGTGCTTTATGGTTATGGGTTCAGCTGTATAGGATAATCCAGTGCTTTATGGTTATGGGTTCAGCTGTATAGGATAATCCAGTGCTTTATGGTTATGGGTTCAGCTGTATAGGATAATCCAGTGCTTTATGGTTATGGGTTCAGCTGTATAGGATAATCCAGTGCTTTATGGTTATGGGTTCAGCTGTATAGGATAATCCAGTGCTTTATGGTTACGGTTCAGCTGTATAGGATAATCCAGTGCTTTATGGTTATGGGTTCAGCTGTATAGGATAATCCAGTACTTTATGGTTATGGGTTCAGCTTTATAGGATAATCCAGTGCTTTATGGTTACGGGTTCAGCTGTATATGATAATCCAGGACTTTATGTTTATGGGTTCAGGACACTCAGCTAAAAGCAGTAGAATGTCACAACACACTTTGGAGACATTTACAGTATATGATTGATTATGTGTCATAAAGGCAAAAAACACATGTTGGCATTCTTTGGTTTTATAAGATAAAGCAATTCAGACATTGAGGAAGTAGGTTTTCAGCAATAGAATCTGGATCCCCCAATTCTCTGTATACGTTTTCAGGAGGCAAAAAATATCAATCAAACAACTATATACATTTTCTGGACTCCAGTCCACATCCGTTGTTCCACAGAACTAAAAAGCCCAATCACACAGAATTGTAATATCTGGCCCTCACATGGTATTTGACACAGGTGAAAAGCCCAATCACACAGAATTGTCTTATCTGGCCCTCACATGGTATTTGACACAGGTGAAAAGCCCAATCACACAGAATTGTCATATCTGGCCCTCACATGGTATTTGATACAGGTGAAAGCCATTCCTAAGGTCACAGTGTGGCCCCACACTCATTATTGGGACTAGGTCCCAATCTACAGGCCGTCATGTCAATCAATCAATCACATGTATTTATAAAAGCCCTTTTTACATCAGCAGATGTCACAAAGTGCTTATACAGAAACCCAGCCTAAAAAAACCCCCCAAAACATCAAGCAATGCAGATGTAGAAGCACGGTGGCTAGGAAAAACTCCCTAGAAAGACAGGAACCTAGGAAGGCCAGTCCCCTTCTGGCTGTGTCGGGTGGAGATTATAACAGTACATGGCCATTAAGGCCAGATCCTTCTTCAAGTTGTTCAAACTGTACTGTACTGTAGTGTCCATCCACCTGGTAAAGAAGAGGTTACCATCTCTGATCCACCTCAGTAGTACTGTAGTGTCCATCCACCAGGTAAAGAGGTTACCATCTCTGATCCACCTCAGTAGTACTGTAGTGTCCATCCACCTGGTTTAGAAGAGGTTACCATCTCTGATCCACCTCAGTAGTACTGTAGTGTCCATCCACCTGGTAAAGAGGAGGTTACCATCTCTGATCCACCTCAGTAGTACTGTAGTGTCCATCCACCTGGTAAAGAGGTTACCATCTCTGATCCTCCTCAGTAGTACTGTAGTGTCCATCCACCTGGTAAAGAGGAGGTTACCATCTCTGATCCTCCTCAGTAGTACTGTAGTGTCCATCCACCTGGTAAAGAGGAGTTTACCATCTCTGATCCACCTCAGTAGTACTGTAGTGTCCATCCACCTGGTAAAGAAGAGGTTACCATCTCTGATCCACCTCAGTAGTACTGTAGTGTCCATCCACCTGGTAAAGAGGTTACCATCTCTGATCCACCTCAGTAGTACTGTAGTGTCCATCCACCTGGTAAAGAGGTTACCATCTCTGATCCACCTCAGTAGTACTGTAGTGTCCATCCACCTGGTAAAGAGGAGTTTACCATCTCTGATCCACCTCAGTAGTACTGTAGTGTCCATCCACCTGGTAAAGAGGAGTTTACCATCTCTGATCCACCTCAGTAGTACTGTAGTGTCCATCCACCTGGTAAAGAGGTTACCATCTCTGATCCACCTCAGTAGTACTGTAGTGTCCATCCACCTGGTAAAGAGGAGTTTACCATCTCTGATCCACCTCAGTAGTACTGTAGTGTCCATCCACCTGGTAAAGAGGTTACCATCTCTGATCCACCTCAGTAGTACTGTAGTGTCCATCCACCTGGTAAAGAGGTTACCATCTCTGATCCACCTCAGTAGTACTGTAGTGTCCATCCACCTGGTAAAGAGGAGGTTACCATCTCTGATCCACCTCAGTAGTACTGTAGTGTCCATCCACCTGGTAAAGAAGAGGTTACCATCTCTGATCCACCTCAGTGTGGGTGGTTGGTTGGTTTGGCTCATCTTCTTGACTGAAATAAAAACAGATTTAGGAATTAGTTCTACATTGTAAAAATGCTGCAAAATGAGAATCCTTCATTTCACTAAATGAACTTACCCCTTCCCTGTTTATCTCAGTGGAGGTGGAGGTGTGAATGGGGGGACAACGTTATAGCCTGTTTATCTCAGTGGAGGTGGAGGTGGAGATGGAGGTGTGAATGGGGGGACAACGTTATAGCCTGTTTATCTCAATGGAGGTGGAGGTGGAGGTGTGAAGGGGGACAACGTTATAGCCTGTTTATCTCAGTGGAGGTGGAGGTGTGAAGGGGTTAACAACGTTATAGCCTGTTTATCCCAGTATGGGGTTAGGGGGTTATAGCCTGTTTATCACCAAATGTGTATATTTTCATTTACAATTGTATTTATCAATGAAATAAATAATAACAGCACATCCACTAGAGTTATTGTAGACTAGACTCCTCCCGTATCATAATAAATAATAACAGCACATCCACTAGAGTTATTGGAGACTAGACTCCTCCCGTATCATAATAAATAATAACAGCACATCCACTAGAGTTATTGGAGACTAGACTCCTCCCGTATCATAATAAATAATAACAGCACATCCAATAGAGTTATTGTAGACTAGACTCCTCCCGTATCATAATAAATAATAACAGCACATCCACTAGAGTTATTGGAGACTAGACTCCTCCCGTATCATAATAAATAATAACAGCACATCCAATAGAGTTATTGGAGACTAGACGACTCCCGTATCGTATCAACATAGTAAATACTAGCTGGGGACTTTACAGTTTAGGCCATCAACACAGAAAAGAAATATGCCTTGGATGTTACTGTTATCTACACAGTAAATGTTTTCCAATAAACCAAAGAGCCAACATCGACATAATATCACAATTATAAAGTAGCCTTTACGATTCCTCCACAATATTCCATCCAGTTCATCATAATAAGAAAACTGTCTGGACCAGATCATCTTTTGCATCAGCGTTGCTCTTCAAACGTCATTTAGCAGACGCTCTTATCCAGAGCCACTTACAGGAGCAATTAGGGTTAAGTACCTTGCTCAAGGGGCACGTCGGCAGATTTTTCACCTAGTCGGCACGGGGATTAGAACCAGCGACCTTTCGGTTACTGGCACAACGCTCTTAACCACTAAGCTACCTGCCGCCCCAAAGTCTCTTCTTTTTATTTATTTTATTTTTTATTTTATTTCACCTTTATTTAACCAGGTAAGCCAGTTGAGAACAGTTTCTCATTTACAACTGCGACCTGGCCAAGATAAAGCAAAGCAGTGCAATAAAAACAACACAGAGTTACATATGGGGTAAATAAAACATAAAGTCAAAAATACAACAGAAAATATATATACAGTGTGTGCAAATGTCTAACGCTTGTTTCTTGGTGAACGATTTACTTTCCATATTTCTTCATGCACAATACAAACAAAAAACATAATGGGTGATTGGGCGGGGGGTTCGCACATTGTAGTCGCTGGTTCTAATCGCCGAGCCGGTGAAAAATCTGTCGATGTGCCCCTTGAGCAAGGCACTTAACCCTAATTGCTCCTGTAAGTCGCTCTGGATAAGAGCGTCTGCTAAATGACAAATAAAAAAATAAATTCCATCGGTCCTTAAGTGAAATCTCCACCCATGGAATATTGTGGAGGAATCGTAAGTAGGCCTACTTTATAATTGTGATATCATTTATTAAATATTTATTGTGTGATAACGCATTGGCTATTTGGTTTATTGGAAAACATTTACTATTTGGAAAAATAGTGTTGGGAAAAAAATCCACAAAATAAACATATAGTTTCACATTTTCACAATTTTTTTTGCCAAATTTGATGTTTAAAAACAAGTTTTTGTATGTTTTAACAGTTATTTTGATCAATTTCATCCATTGAATGTTATTCATTCATAAGAGTTGTGTTTCTCTCATACTCAGGCTGAGAAATTGGTGATTGAACTAATCATTTGACCTAGGATGACCACCAATATGGGCGTTATAGGCGATATGGGTACCGGTGGCCATCAGACTTTTAGCTCTAACTTTGGAATACAGATAATTGTATGTGTGGGTTACAGAGATGAGGGAGTCCTGCGAAAATAATGTTAAACACTTGTAACGAGTTGCTAGACGTGGCTGGTAGGAAGGCCACGAGGAGGAACAATGACAGAAGGGCACAGCTTAAACCAGCCTGGCGGATTTATTCAAAATAAAAAGGTTCACAAAGCTGCTTCTCAAACAGTAACTGAAAACAAAACACTCTCCCACTCTCTCTCCTTAACTGAACCCAGAGTTATCCTTACTAGCTGGGCTGCTACCCAGATTACCAGCTTCACTTGCGGTCCGGTCACTTCTTCCTGTGGAGAACACAATGTCCAGGACTTCAAACAAATGTCTGTATGTACCATTCTAGCCCCATCTTAACCCCTTATGTACCATTCTAGACCCACCTTAACTTAACCCCTTATGTACCATTCTAGCCCCATCTTAACTTAACCCCTTATGTACCATTCTAGCCCCATCTTGACTTAACCCTTTATGTACCATTCTAGCCCCATCTTAACTTAACCCCTTATGTACCATTCTAGCCCCATCTTAACTTAACCCCTTATGTACCATTCTAGCCCCATCTTAACCCCTTATGTACCATTCTAGCCCCATCTTAAATTAACCCCTTATGTACCATTCTAGCCCCATCTTGACTTAACCCTTTATGTACCATTCTAGCCCCATCTTAACTTAACCCCTTATGTACCATTCTAGCCCCATCTTAACTTAACCCCTTATGTACCATTCTAGCCCCATCTTAACCCCTTATGTACCATTCTAGCCCCATCTTAAATTAACCCCTTATGTACCATTCTAGCCCCATCTTGACTTAACCCTTTATGTACCATTCTAGCCCCATCTTAACTTAACCCCTTATGTACCATTCTAGCCCCATCTTAACTTAACCCCTTATGTACCATTCTAGCCCCATCTTAACCCCTTATGTACCATTCTAGCCCCATCTTAAATTAACCCCTTATATACCATTCTAGCCCCATCTTAACTTAACCCCTTATGTACCATTCTAGCCCCATCTTAACTTAACCCTTTATGTACCATTCTAGCCCCATCTTAACTTAACCCCTTATGTACCATTCTAGCCCCATCTTAACCCCTTATGTACCATTCTAGCCCCATCTTAACTTAACCCCTTATTTACAATTCTAGCCCCATTATGTACCATTCTAGCCCCGTCTTAACCCATTATGTCCCATTCTAGCCCCATCTTAACTTAACCCCTTATGTACCATTCTAGCCCCATCTTAACTTAACCCCTTATTTACAATTCTAGCCCCATTATGTACCATTCTAGCCCCATCTTATCTTAACCCCATTATGTACCATTCTAGACCCATCTTAACCCCTTATGTACCATTCTAGCTCCATCTTAACTTAACCCCTTATGTCCCATTCTAGTAGCAAACCAACAATTGGCCACTAGGTGTCATTATAGTAATTAAAGCGATTCCATATAAATATATAAACATGTTCCATATATTTATATTCAGTAGTAAATCACATAAATAAGTTCTATACATATTTTATTTTACATACAAACCAAATCCTAGGCTGGAAGCATGGGGTGATAATGTCTTGATGATTCTTTCTAGTGGAGATTAGTTTATGAATTGCCATGCAGGGCTGTGGGACAGTGGATGTGTAGGAATAATTCAAATGGAACTGTTAACAGGCATTACCCGGGATTAACGTGAATCAGCATCCAGGATCCACATTTTGTTAAATAATGAGGGATCTAGTCTGGATTCAACCTCATAGGAAGACAGTTTTATCATGGAGGTTTCATTCAGGTCTCTCTGTTTAACTAAATACTCTGTTTTGTTTTTGGCAGGAGAGAGACCAGACTCTCACTCTGACAGCAGAAAGAGTCCTTCAGGGGAACCAGACCCAGAGACGCCTAATCCAGCGATGCCACACCACTGCTCCCAGTGTAATATGAGTTTTAAGTGGTTATGGAAGCTAAAAGAGCATGAAAGGAAACACACAGGAGAAAAGCCCTTCCACTGCTCCCAGTGTGGAAAGAGATTCTCACGATCACATGACCTAAAATCACATGAGAGGACACACACAGGGGAAAAACCACATAATTGCTCCCAGTGTGGAAAGCTTTTTTCCCATTTAGGGAACCTGAACAAACATAAGAGAATACACTCTGGAGAGAAGCCTTACTCCTGTTCCCATTGTGGAAAGAATTTTAGGTTGTCAGATAACCTGAAGTCGCATGAGAGGACACACACAGGGGAGAAACCTTACCATTGCTCCCTGTGTGGAAAGGATTTTACCAAGTTAGGGAACCTGAAAGATCATGAGAAGAAACACACAGGAGAAAAGCCTTACCACTGCTCCAAGTGTGGAAAGAGATTTTCAACATCATCGGACCTAATAAAGCATGAGCGGACACATACAGGGGAGAAATCTTACCATTGCTCACAGTGTGGAATTAGTTTTTTACGATCACATGACCTAAAATCACATGAGAGGACACACACAGGGGAAAAAACCACACAGTTGCTCCCAGTGTGGAAAGTGTTTTTTGCAGTTAGGGAACCTTAACAAACATAAGAAAATACACTCTGGAGAGAAGCCTTACCCCTGTTCCCATTGTGGAAAATTCTTTAGGTTGTTAGATAACATGAAGGCACATGAGAGGACGCACACAGGGGAGAAACGTTACCGTTGCACCCTGTGTGGAAAGAGATATGCACGATCATATGACCTAAAATCACATAAAAGGACCCACACACAGGGGAAAAACCACACAATTGCTCCCAGTGTGGAAATAATTTTACCCAGTTAGAGAACCTGTTGCCATTGTGGAAATATATTTTCAGGATCACATTACCTAAATTCACATCAAATCAATATGTATTTATACAGCACATTTCAATCAATGTGCTTTACAGAAGAAAAAAAATGAACAAAAAAAATTAAAATTAAATATTTACACAACAAACATAAGATAAAAAACTAAAGAATAACAAAAGAAAATGAAGGACTAAAAAGCTCCCTGAGGAAAAGCAAAGCTAAAATGGTGTGTCTTAAAATCTCTTTTAAATATGTCCACAGTTTCGTTCCCCCTCAGGTTCTCTGGCTATTCCAGAGGCTGGGAGGCATAGTAACTAAAGGCTGCCTCTCCGTGCCTCTTGGTCCTGGGCTTTGGGATAGTTAAAAAGGCCAGTGCCAGAGGACCTGAGGGACCTACTGGGTACATAACTCAAAAGCATTTCTGACGTGTATTGGGGTGCACAATCGTGGATTGATTTAAAAACCAATAGAATCGTCTTTAAATTAATTCTAAAACTCACAGGCAGCCAGTGCAGAGACCTTAAAACCGGTGTAATGTGTGCTCTCCGTCTGGTCTTGGTCAGTACCCGTGCTGCAGCAGTCTGTATGTTTTGCAGTTGACCAATGGCTTTCTTGGGTAGACCAGACAGGAGAGCATTACAGTAGTCAAGCCTGCTTGTAATAAAAGCATGGATGAGTCTCTCTGTATCAGCCTGAGAGAGAAACGGCCGAACCGAATGCAGCACTTAAATCCAACAGTACAAGGACAGAGAGCTGTTTGCCATCTGTGTTGGCTCTAAGGTCGGTCTACTTAGAAAGCATGCTTCCCTTTTCTCGCAGCTGAGCTAACAGCCGGAGGATCTCTTCCCTAAGATGCTTGATAGTGGTGCATTTAGGGCAGACATCTCTGTCCATTTTCCAGTTCCACCTGATCTTCATCTTGTGATTGTGTGGAAATCATCTCACACCTGAAGCATTTGTGCCCAGCTGTGGATTAAAATAACGGTGGGCTAGCACTGCTAGCGTTTGCCTGCTCAATGTTAATGACGGCTAGCAGCTAATTGCTATTTAACAGGAATCCGGGACACAAACTAGCGGTCCCAGCCATAAAGGCTGACCGTGTGGCGGAGCCAGCTAGCAAAACAAACTTTAGCTAGGATTAAAAACTATCTCATAACACCATCCGAGATCCTCCCCACAGTTCCCCAAGAGCTGCCCCTCAACCATCCGAGACCCCCCCTCTCCCTCCACCCCCCCAAGCCAAACCCCCCCAAGCCAAACCCCCCCAAGCAACCGTCCCACAATGCACCAACAACAAACAAAACAAAGGAAAACAACCAAAACAAAAGACATGAAAGACAACAAACATCATAACAGCAAGGCCAACTGTATACGTTTGAGTGCATGTGTGGCACTATTTACGTGTGTGTCCGTGTGTGTGCACGTGTGTGCATTTGAAGGTGAGTGTGTGTGTATGCATGTGTATGCATGTACAAGACCCTGCGTGGCATCAGCCTCAGGCAAACAGGCATTGGATGTAACAGCGTTGCCCCTCAGTGTCATTCAAACCTACTTTTAGTTTTGTTTATTTTTATACTGGGCAGACAGACCAGTTCCCTACCTCCTCCTGCTGCCACCTGCCTCAGACCAGTTCCCTACCTCCTCCTGCTGCCACCTGCCTCAGACCAGTTCCCTACCTCCTCCTGCTGCCACCTGCCTCAGACCAGTTCCCTACCTCCTCCTGCTGCCACCTGCCTCAGACCAGTTCCCTACCTCCTCCTGCTGCCACCTGCCTCAGACCAGTTCCCTACCTCCTCCTGCCTCAGACCAGTTCCCTACCTCCTCCTGCTGCCACCTGCCTCAGACCAGTTCCCTACCTCCTCCTGCTGCCAACTGCCTCAGACCAGTTCCCTACCTCCTCCTGCTGCCACCTGCCTCAGACCAGTTCCCTACCTCCTCCTGCTGCCACCTGCCTCAGACCAGTTCCCTACCTCCTCCTGCTGCCACCTGCCTCAGACCAGTTCCCTACCTCCTCCTGCTGCCAACTGCCTCAGACCAGTTCCCTACCTCCTCCTGCTGCCACCTGCCTCAGACCAGTTCCCTACCTCCTCCTGCTGCCACCTGCCTCAGACCAGTTCCCTACCTCCTCCTGCTGCCACCTGCCTCAGACCAGTTCCCTACCTCCTCCTGCCTCAGACCAGTTCCCTACCTCCTCCTGCCTCAGACCAGTTCCCTACCTCCTCCTGCCTCAGACCAGTTCCCTACCTCCTCCTGCTGCCACCTGCCTCAGACCAGTTCCCTACCTCCTCCTGCCTCAGACCAGTTCCCTACCTCCTCCTGCCTCAGACCAGTTCCCTACTTCCTCCTGCCTCAGACCAGTTCCCTACCTCCTCCTGCCTCAGACCAGTTCCCTACCTCCTCCTGCTGCCACCTGCCTCAGACCAGTTCCCTACCTCCTCCTGCTGCCACCTGCCTCAGACCAGTTCCCTACCTCCTCCTGCTGCCACCTGCCTCAGACCAGTTCCCTACCTCCTCCTGCTGCCACCTGCCTCAGACCAGTTCCCTACCTCCTCCTGCCTCAGACCAGTTCCCTACCTCCTCCTGCTGCCACCTGCCTCTTCCATTTTTGGGGTAATGCTGTAATCAATTGGTTGTAATCTTGGATTGAGCAGACCATCCCATACAATTCTGATAACTCCATGAAAGACACAACTCTACCATTCCAATTTACAATGTCATTTAAAAACAAAATACCCTTTTCAAACATATTTTCCATACAGGTCTTTTATCAACAAGCACATTTGAGTTCAACCCCAATTTTTTTTTTTTTTACGTTTGTTCCATCTTTTCTGGGGGATGAAATTTAAATTGTAACCAGATCAGCAATGCTTGTTTGAAAAAGAGCGATACTTTGAACAAGGTTTCATTTTCAATTAATCGAAAATTAGACATTGCAATCTTGCACACAAAGGCAAAAATTCCATTTGGGAAACAATGGGTATAGCTTTTCTTAGTAATCTGCTTGAGAACCATTTAGGGTTTGTATAAGTGAAGATTTTAGAGAGAGGTTTAGTGCTTTTATATTTAATCATCTCAACTCACCCAGTTGATATTCATTATATAGATAGGAACGCTTTATCTTGTCTGGTTTAGCATCCCAGATAAAGCAAAATATTTTTTGCTCATATGATTTGAAAAAAAAATGCATCTTCAGGAGTAGCCATCAGGAAGTGAGTAAACTGAGATCTGACTAAGGAGGTAATCAGTGTAATTGTTCCATAAATAGACAGGTATTTACCTCTCCATGGTTGCAGGATCTTTGTCTATTTTTACTAGTTTTCTATTGAAATTCATTGTGGAGAAACTCATTTATATATTCTGTGTTATGAATACCAAGTATGTCTTATTCACCGTCAGCCCGTTTTATAGGTAAACTGCAGGGTAATGTAAAAGTTGTATTTTTTTAAAGATCCAATATGTTATGTCTCCCGAGTGGCGCAGTGGTCTAAGGCACTGCATCGCAGTGCTAGCTGTGCCACTAGAGATCCTGGTTCGAATCCAGGCTCTGTCGTAGCCGGCCGCGACCGGGAGACCCAAGAGGCGGCGCACAATTGGCCCAGCGTCGTCCAGGGTAGGGGAGGGAATGGCCGGCAGGGATGTAGCTCAGTTGGTAGAGCATGGCCTTTGGAACGCCAGGGTTGTGGGTTCGTTTTCCACGGGGGGCCAGTATCATTTTTTTAAATGTTAAAATAAAAAATAAAAAACTTTGTATGCACTCACTAACTATAAGTCGCTCTGGATAAGAGTGTCTGCTAAATGACTAAAAATGTAAATATAAATGTAATATGGTACACATCATCATTAGGGTTTAGTCCAGAGGGGTCAGAAATGTTATCTAGATCTTCAACGAGACGTAGCAGGGATCTAGCTTGAGGACTTAATAAAAAACCTGAGTCATTGGCATACATGGACACCTTTTGTTTTTAAGCCTTTTCTAATACTCTAATGTTGTTATTTTGATCTGATTTTAATAGCTAGCATTTCAATGGCCATAACGAATAGATTTTACATTTGACATTTTAGTCATTTAGCAGACGCTCTTATCCAGAGCGACTTACAGTTAGTGAGTGCATACACTTTTTTTCATTATATAAATAGGTACGCTTTAAGATATGGTGACAGAGGACACCCTTGTTTAACTCCTCTTGACAGTACAAAATGAAGTAGCTACTATTTACTATTTTACACCTGGGGTTCCTATACATTACTTTTACCCATTTTAGAAGATACTCACTGAAATTGAAAAAATCCAGGCATTTATATATAAAATCCAGTTTTTACTTTATCAAAGGCCTTTTCAGAATCCGCTATGAATACCAGGCCGGGCTTCTTAGATGTTTCATGATGTTCTATTATTTCTAGTACTTGTCGTATATTGTCTCCAATGTATCGTCCATGTAAAAAACCTGTCTGATCGGGATGAACACTACCTGGTAAAACCTTTTTAATTCTGAGTGCTATGTGCATTTCGCTAGTATTTTTGCATCACAACATTGAAGTGTAAAAGGCCTCCAGTTTTTTTTCGGTGGACTGGATCTTTATTTTTGCCATCTGGATCTTGTTTTATTAATAGTGAAATCAGACCTTCCTGCTGAGTACCTGTCAGACTACCATTTCTATAGGAGTTAAAACAAGCTAATAAAGGAGCTTTGAGTATATAAAAAGGCTTGATATACCTCTACCGGTATGCCATCAAGCCCTGGGGTCTATAGGAGTTAAAACAAGCTAATAAAGGAGCTTTGAGTATATAAAAAGGCTTGATATACCTCTGCCGGTATGCCATCAAGCCCTGGGGTCTATAGGAGTTAAAACAAGCTAATAAAGGAGCTTTGAGTATATAAAAAGGCTTGATATACCTCTGCCGGTATGCCATCAAGCCCTGGTGCCATCTAGCCCTGGTGCCATCTAGCCCTGGTGCCATCAAGCCCTGGTGCCATCTAGCCCTGGTGCCATCAAGCCCTGGGGCTTTCCCAGACTGAAAGGATTTAATAGCCTCTAAACGTTATTCCTCCTCATTTGGCTTCGCACTGATCATTTTATGCATTTGTTAATTTTCCATTTATATTTATTTGGAAATAAATTCCTTTACCGTAATCGTCGTTCAGAGGATGAGACTAAATATTTAGTTTCCTCTTAAAATATCATTCGGAGAATCGTAGATTCTTTAGTAACGAGTTTCTGCTCATTCTTTTTGGTAGCGTTTTTTTCTGTGTTGGAGATTCAGGGAGAGTTTGGTGCATTTTTCTCCATATTCCGTCCAGTTTGCTTTATCTCTGTCTAATAGATAACATCAGATAGTTCCGGAATAAGTTCCTCCAGTTCTTTTTGGTTTTTCCTCTAACCTATTCTGTGTCTCTGTAGCATCGTTTTTTTATTGCTATCTACCTGTACTATTAGTTCATGTGTTTTCCCCTTGTTAGTCTTTAGACAGAAACGGCTTTATTTTTTTTATTATTGATGAATATTGAATTGAATGACCTCTGAAGGTACATTTGAAGGTATCCCAAACAATAAGGGGGATTTGCTGAACCTATATTGTACTGGAAAGATTCAGTTATAAATTATTTTCTCTTAGTTAAGAATAAATTGTTCTCCAGTAGACTTTTATCAGATTTCCAATATCATCGTCCACGTGGACGTTCTGTAAGAGTTAGGTGAAGGCCAATTAGATGATGATGATGGTCTGATTCTGCCTCCTATTAAAACTTTTTAAACATTTGATGCAAGAGAGAAAGAGACAAGAAAGTAGTCAAGACGACTAGCTTGATTAAGTCTCCTCCATGTATATCTCACTAGGTCGGGGTTTTTTAGTCTCCAAATATCCACTATTTCTAATGTGTCAATAATATTTGTGATTTCCTTAAGGGCACGGTGATGATAATTTGTAGTGATTTCCTTTACGGTCCATTGAGGTACTTAACATTGTTTTATAGTGTCCCACCATAATGATTGGATCGTTTGTTGCCCTGTAAATTAAAACATTATTTATAAATATTTTCGAACAAGTATGGATCATCATGATTTGAACCATATAGATGAATGAGCCAAATCTGTTTTTCATCCACTTCCTTGCGAATCATTCCTGACTGTTTGCACATTCGGATCGACATTTTTGATAATTAATATCATCAGACCTTTTGAGTTCCTTTGTCCATGACAGAACATTATTTCACCGCCCCATTCCTTTTCCCCACGCAACTTCATCTAAGGACGTAGAGTGAGTTTCCTGTAAACACTATATGTTATATTCCTTTTCTTTTAGCTACATAAAGACTGATCTTCTTTTCTTGTAATCTGCTAAGCCATTACAATTATACCTGGCTATACTTATTTCACCCCTTACTATAACTAGATACTATTCTCAGTCTAAATCTACCACAATTTGTGCTTGTAAAGTTGTTGCCGTAAGAGGTATTATGATGGTCAAAAAATAGAGATTTCCAAATGTCTGATGTTTAGAATTCAAGAAACAGCTTCTAGCAACATTTTGTTTGATTCCCTGTTTGCCCGTTTGCCTGTGAGCCCAATAAATAAATAACCCGGACAATTTGCATGGTTGAGTGCATGGTTGAGTGTCTATGTGTGTAACATGGAGTTAGTATAGCCTTAATATTCAGGATGACAACTGTAATCCATATCGTATCGACATCATAGTTGCACCATAGCTACATTAAACATCATTTTCATTTAAAAAAAACACATCCAAGCATTTCCATAGTCATTGACGTTTCACGTGATCATGAAAGAGACATTGCATTACTATAGAGACGGATTCACTACAGTACCAATGTATCCCGTACAAGATGTTATTATTCCCCAACGTCCCTGTTCTGATATCTAAACATAGATAAACATGTAGACAGACATACAAAAGATAGACAAACAGAAAACATATTAAATTATAGAAAAGTTCTCAACAATAGAGAGAGAGGGGGAGAGGAGAGGGAGAGAAGAGAGAGAGAGAGAGAGAGAGAGAGAGACGGAGAGAAGAGAGAGAGAGAGAGAGAGAGAGAGAGAGAGACGGAGAGAGAGAGAGAGAAAGAGAGAGAGAGAGAAAAGAGAGAGAGAGAAAAGAGAGAGAGAGAGGGAGAGAAGAGAGAGAGAGACGGAGAGAAGAGAGAGAGAAGAGAGAAGAGAGAGAAAGAAAGAGAGAGAGAGAGAGAGAGAGAGAGAGGGAGAGAAGAGAGAGAGAGAAGAGGGAGAGAAGAGAGAGAGAGAGAGAGAGATCAAGCGTGTGTGCGCTTATCAACTCCATAGTGTTCAGATATTGACAGTAATTTTTTCCGTAACGTTAAATTTAGTAGAGCCATGGTGTTATGGAGTTGTCTCCGTTTATAAAGAGTTTGTCCACAATGAGAACGGCTCTGTTGCCTCTGGACAGGATACGGTTGACTGGTTTTGGAAAGTTGTGACTCGCAAAATTTGGTTTATGGTAGAACAATCTCTGCAGCACTCCACCAATCAGGCCTTTACGGTAGAGTGGCCAGACGGAAGCCACTCCTCAGTAAAAGGCACATGACAGCCCGCTTGGAGTTTGCCAAAAGGCACCTAAAGGACTCTCAGACCATGAGAAACAAGATTCTCTGGTCTGATGAAACCAAGATTTAACTCTTTGGCCTGAATGCCAAGCGTCACGTCTGGAGGATGTTTTTCAGTGGCAGGGACTGAGAGACTAGTCAGGATCGAGGCAAAGATGAACGGAGCAAAGTACAGAGAGATTGTTGATGAAAACCTGCTCCAGAGCGCTTAGGACCTCAGACTGGGATGAAGGTTCCCCTTCCAACAGGACAAAGACCCTAAGCACACAGCCAAGACAACGCAGTAGTGGCTTCAGGACAGGTCTCTGAATGTCCTTGAGTGGCCCAGCCAGAGCCCGGACTTGAACCTGATCGAACATCTCTGGAGAGATCTTTGTTGAAGCACCTTTGGCAGCGATTACAGCCTCGAGTCTTCTTGGGTATGACCCTACAAGCTTGGCACACCTGTATTTGGGGAGTTTCTCACATTCTTCTCTGCAGATCCTCTCAAGCTCTGTCAGGTTGGATGGGGAGAGTCGCTGCACAGCTGTTTTCAGGTCTCTCCAGAGATGTTAGATCGGGTTAATTTCTGGGCTCTGGCTGAGCCATTCAAATACATTCAGAGACTTGTCCAAAACAGTTTGGACCTACTCGGTACTGTTACACCATGCAGGAGCAGTTTGGACCTACTCAGTACTGTTACACCATGTAGGAGCAGTTTGGACCTACTCGGTACTGTTACACCGTGTAGGAGCAGTTTGGACCTACTCGGTACTGGTACACCGTGTAGGAGCAGTTTGGACCTACTCGGTACTGGTACACCGTGTAGGAGCAGTTTGGACCTACTCGGTACTGGTACACCGTGTAGGAGCAGTTTGGACCTACTCGGTACTGTTACACCGTGTAGGAGCAGTTTGGACCTACTCGGTACCGGTACACCGTGTAGGAGCAGTTTGGACCTACTCAGTACTGGTACACCATGTAGGAGCAGTTTGGACCTACTCAGTACTGGTACACCATGGAGGAGCAGTTTGGACCTACTCAGTACTGGTACACCATGTAGGAGCAGTTTGGACCTACTCAGTACTGGTACACCATGTAGGAGCAGTTTGGACCTACTCAGTACTGGTACACCATGTAGGAGCAGGTTGGACCTACTCAGTACTGGTACACCATGTAGGAGCAGTTTGGACCTACTCAGTACTGGTACACCATGTAGGAGCAGTTTGGACCTACTCAGTACTGGTACACCATGTAGGAGCAGTTTGGACCTACTCAGTACTGGTACACCATGTAGGAGCAGGTTGGACCTACTCAGTACTGGTACACCATGTAGGAGCAGTTTGGACCTACTCAGTACTGGTACACCATGTAGGAGCAGTTTGGACCTACTCAGTACTGGTACACCATGTAGGAGCAGTTTGGACCTACTCAGTACTGGTACACCATGTAGGAGCAGTTTGGACCTAGCTGCCTTATTGGGATATTATCTGTTTGTTTGACTGATGTCCTAAATGCAGATGTAAAATAAACATTTCCCTTGTAGCTCAGTTGGTAGAGCATGGCGCTTGCAACGCCAGGGTTGTGGGTTCGATTCCCACGAGGGGCCAGTATGATAAATAAAATAAAAAAATGTATGCACTCTCTAACTGTAAGTCGCTCTGGATAAGAGCGTCTGCTAAATGACTAAAATGTAAAAATGTCAAATGTACTGTGTTACCCTCCCCACCCAGCAGATGGCAGTGTGCCAGGCGATGCTGCCAGTGTGACGTATAATCTAGTGGACGGGACGCTTCTTCAACAACAACAACAGCTAGTCAGCCACCTTCATAGCCAAAAAACATTGAAGCTCTTTAAACGCTTTCGGTGTATATTAGCCACTGTGTTTTGAACACACTTGTCGTATCTACTAGCTAGTTACCCCATTTAATGTAATATTTACGTTGTTAGTCAGCTAGCTAGCTGGCTGGGTAAATTAGCAGTAGCCTAGTCACTAATGCTAACTAGCTATCTAGCTAACATCCCAACCATGAGCTCACGAAGCTACTCTCCTCCTGCTAAAGAAGAGGAGGTCTGCTGGACGGAGAAAGAAGCTCTAGTGAAAGAGGAGGAGGAAGAGGAGGATGTTACAATACAAAAACAAGTAGAGGGTGAGGCTGTTACCGTGAAAGAAGAAGATAAAGACGTTAAATTGACAGAAGATGAAGAAGCTTTTAGAGTGAAAGAGGAGGAGGATGTTACAGTGAAAGAAGAGGAAGACGAGAAAGTGGAGGATGCAGTTTTTGGAGTGAAGAAGGAGGAGGAGGGGGAGATTACTGTCACATTGGAAGAAGAAGAAGAAGAAGAAGAGACTGGAGATCTGATTAACAACAGTGAGTAATATCTTAAAAATCAGGGGCACAAACTCTGCAGTTGTTGAACCGATGTGTGGTTTTAAATGACCATTCTAATTAATTAACTAATTAAGGTCTACACTTTAATCGGTTGTTCTGTAGGAATTGTTAAATCTACAAAGAGTGGGGGGCGGCCAACAAAACGTTAATGGACCAAGTCTATATTTGTTCAGGGTACATACAGTCTACCCCCCCTCTTGGATTTAATCACATTTTGTGTTACAAAATGGGGTTAAATTGGATCTAATTGTATTTTTTTGTCAACGATCTACACAAAATACTCTGTCAAAGTGGAAACTCTTTTGTTGTTGTTGTTGTTGTGATTTAATGAAAAACTAAACACTTATATACCTTGATTAGATGAGGGCACTTCCACCGTAACGGAATTGCGCGGAGACTCAGATTTTTCACCTAGAATATATGCTTAACAGAAACAGTTAAACGTTTCACAGTGGATTTATTATCTACTAAAAGCTAAGACGTGTTTTTAATTCTAGTGCTGCTCTGCACACACAAGCTTGTTAGCTAGCTAGCTAACGTTAGCTCTGGTCCAACGTCAAGCCACCAAAGACTTTCAAAGTTCCTCCATAGAAGCCGCTCCTCCGTAGGTATAATTCTGTGGGCCTAATTCAGATAATACATGTTATAACAAGATGCCCAGCGCTTCAAGCCAAGCTTCCTCCATCCTCTCTCGCTCTCTCCCCACCTGCAAAGTTTCAGTCGCATCTCGCGGCCTACACTGGTCTGTCCATAGTGACTGGCAGCACATTGTGTGTCTTTCATTGGGGTTAAACCATGCTGTTACGGCAGAATACAATTAGCTCTTAACGACTTTCCCATACAGATGAAATAGCTTACCTGCTCCATAGCAAGCTGCTCTATCCACACTGATTGGTGAAGAAATGTTATGTGGAGCTAAATGTATAAAAATATGTATATTTTAGAGGTATGAAAAGTAACCGAAAGAAAATATATACAAATTTTTTGGGGGTTCGAACCGGTTCAGAACTTTATTTTGCTGGTCAGTTCAGTAGAACGGAATGAACAAAAAAATTGTTTTCTTCAGAATGGAACTACTACGAAATCGGTAGTATTTCTTTTTTTGGACAGAAAATTGAATGCTAATTTCTCTACGATAAACCACCTCCAACGTCGTTTTAGAGAATTTGGCAGTACATCCAACCGGCCTCACAACCGCATACAACCGTAACCACGCCAGCCCAGGACCTCCACATCCAGCTTCTTCACCTGTGGGATCGTCTGAGACCAGCCACCCAGACAGCTGATGAAACTGTGGGTTTGCACAACCAAAAAATGTCTGCACAAACTGTCAGAAACCGTCTCAGGGAAGCTCATCTGTGTGCTCGTCATCCTCACCAGGGTCTTGACCTGACTGCTGTTCAGCGTCGTAACCTACTTCAGTGGGCAAAAGCTCATCTTCACTGGCCACTGGCACGCTGGAGAAGTGTGCTGTTCACGGATAAATTCCAGGTTTCAACTGTACCGGGAAGATGGCAGACAGCGTGTATGGTGTCGTTTGGGCGAGCGGTTTGCTGATGTCAAGGAATTGCATTTTATCAATGGCAATTTGAATGCACAGCGAAACCGTGACAAGATCCTGAGGCCCATTGTCGTGCCATTCATCCGCCGCCATCACTTCATGTTTCAGCATGATTATGCACGGCCCCATGTCGCAAGGATCACATTTTACAGCACAACAGAGTCATATCTTAAGTGAAAAACGAACAGTGACTCCATGATTCATGCCTTCTGGGAGCGCTATAAAGTCCAAAAGTTATGGGCGGAGTTAGATAGTTGTCTGTCAGAAGTTTTACAATATAAATTAACTTCTCATCCGTCTGTCTTCATATTTCAAGACATGGCATACAGGGGTGCGGTGAGACACCCAATGAGCTAGACCGTACTTTTCTCGTCAATCATTTGGAAATAACTTTTGCTTAACTGGAATTCAAATGACCCTCCATCGTTAAGACAGTGGATGAATCAAATGACCCTCCATCGTTAAGACAGTGGATGAATCAAATGCATTATTATCTAGATATTGAACAAAATGTGGGCTACAGAGAGAAAAAGAATAGTTCAATTTGAAGCCATATGGCATAAAATATTACAAGCACTGGAGATATTCAAAGGATGAGGAAGGAGAGAATCTGATTGTGAGACAGACAGGATGGGTGGATATGTGGGTCTGAGCAGGTGGGATGTCAATGTTTGTAGTAAATGTTTAGTTGTCAAATGTCTTTGTCTAAGTATGTCGTTGTAGTCAGAAAAATACAATCTTTCAAAAACATACAGTATATATTTAAAAAATATATATCCCAAGTAGAGATATTCACGGGTCCAAAAGACAGTTAGAAATTAATTTAGCCAACGAAATAATTTCTACAAAATGAAACAAAACATACATAAAGAACTGGTTTAGATTCTTAAATAGACCTACAATAACAATAATAAAATGAATCATAAATACGAAATTTGAGAAATTGCATCAAACCTGAATAGCGAGTTGAACAAAGTTTTCTCATCTATAATCAGCTAAAACGTAAAAAAATCAGCTAAAAATCTGTCGATGTGCCCTTGAGCAAGGCACTTAACCCTAATTGCTCCTGTAAGTCGCTCTGGATAAGAGCGTCTGCTAAATGACTAAAAAAAAAATTATACAAAAAATAAAACATTCCCCTTGTAGACTTCTTTTCACTATACTCCTCCTCTAACTGTCGTTTAGTTAAATGAAAAAGGCCTCCATCTTCGCAATGAACAGTAACCTAGGCCAAGGCTCACTGGTAGTAATATCAGGAATGGAACTATTCAGATTCTGGAACTATTCGGATTCTGGAACTATTCGGATTCTGGAACTATTCGGATTCTGGAATTATTCAGATTCTGGAACTATACAGATTCTGGAACTATACAGATTCTGGAACTATACAGATTCTGGAACTATACAGATTCTGGAACTATTCAGATTCTGGAACTATTTAGATTCTGGAACTATTCAGATTCTGGAACTATTTAGATTCTGGAACTATTCAGATTCTGGGACTATTTAGATTCTGGAACTATTCCGATTCTGGAACTATTTAGATTCTGGAACTATTCAGATTCTGGAACTATACAGATTCTGGAACTATACAGATTCTGGAACTATATAGATTCTGGAACTATTCAGATTCTGGAACTATACAGATACTGGAACTATTCAGATTCTGGAACTATACAGATTCTGGAACTATTTAGATTCTGGAACTATACAGATTCTGGAACTATTTAGATTCTGGAACTATTCAGATTCTGGAACTATACAGATTCTGGAACTATACAGATTCTGGAACTATTCAGATTCTGGAAATATACAGATTCTGGAACTATTTAGATTTTTTTTTCTCAATTTGTCTGTCATAGTTGACGTGTACCTATGATGAAAATTACAGGCCTCTTTCATCTTTTTAAGTGGGAGAACTTGCACAATTTGTGGCTGACTAAATACCTTTTCCCCCCACTGTATACAGATTCTGGAACTATACAGATTCTGGAACTATTTAGATTCTGGAACTATACAGATTCTGGAACTATTCATATTCTGGAACTATTCCGATTCTGGAACTATTCAGATTCTGGAACTATTTAGATTCTGGAACTATTCATATTCTGGAACTATTTAGATTCTGGAACTATTCTGATTCTGGAACTATTTAGATTCTGGAACTTTTCAGATTCTGGAACTATTTAGATTCTGGAACTATTCAGATTCAGGAACTATTTAGATTCTGGAACTATTCAGATTCTGGAACTATTTAGATTCTGGAACTATTCAGATTCAGGAACTATTTAGATTCTGGAACTATTCAGATTCTGGAACTATTTAGATTCTGGAACTATACATATTCTGGAACTATACAGATTCTGGAACTATTCAGATTCAGGAACTATTTAGATTCTGGAACTATTCAGATTCTGGAACTATTTAGATTCTGGAACTATACAGATTCTGGAACTATTTAGATTCTGGAACTATACAGATTCTGGAACTATTTAGATTCTGGAACTATACAGATTCTGGAACTATTTAGATTCTGGAACTATTCAGATTATGGAACTATACAGATTCTGGAACTATACAGATTCTGGAACTATTCAGATTCTGGAACTATACAGATTCTGGAACTATACAGATTCTGGAACTATTCAGATTCTGGAAATATACAGATTCTGGAACTATTTAGAATTTTTTTCTCAATTTGTCTGTCATAGTTGACGTGTACCTATGATGAAAATTACAGGCCTCTTTCATCTTTTTAAGTGGGAGAACTTGCACAATTGGTGGCTGACTAAATACTTCCCCCACTGTATACAGATTCTGGAGCTATACAGATTCTGGAACTATACAGATTCTGGAACTATTTAGATTCTGGAACTATACAGATTCTGGAACTATTTAGATTCTGGAACTATACAGATTCTGGAACTATTTAGATTCTGGAACTATACCGATTCTGGAACTATTTAGATTCTTGAACTATACAGATTCTGGAACTATTTAGATTCTGGAACTATTCAGATTCTGGAACTATTTAGATTCTGGAACTATTTAGATTATGGAACTATACAGATTCTGGAACTATTCAGATACTGGAACTATACAGATTCTGGAACTATACAGATTCTGGAACTATACAGATTCTGGAACTATGCAGATTCTGGAACTATACAGATTCTGGAGCTATTCAGATTCTGGAACTATACAGATTCTGGAACTATACAGATTCTGGAACTATTTAGATTCTGGAACTATTCAGATTCTGGAACTATACAGATTCTGGAACTATACAGATTCTGGAACTATTCAGATTCTGGAACTATACAGATTCTGGAACTATTCAGATTCTGGAAATATACAGATTCTGGAACTATTTAGAATTTTTTTTCTCAATTTGTCTGTCATAGTTGACGTGTACCTATGATGAAAATTACAGGCCTCTTTCATCTTTTTAAGTGGGAGAACTTGCACAATTTGTGGCTGACTAAATACCTTTTCCCCCCACTGTATACAGATTCTGGAACTATACAGATTCTGGAACTATTTAGATTCTGGAACTATACAGATTCTGGAACTATTCATATTCTGGAACTATTCCGATTCTGGAACTATTCAGATTCTGGAACTATTTAGATTCTGGAACTATTCATATTCTGGAACTATTTAGATTCTGGAACTATTCTGATTCTGGAACTATTTAGATTCTGGAACTATTCAGATTCAGGAACTATTTAGATTCTGGAACTATTCAGATTCTGGAACTATTTAGATTCTGGAACTATTCAGATTCAGGAACTATTTAGATTCTGGAACTATTCAGATTCTGGAACTATTTAGATTCTGGAACTATACATATTCTGGAACTATACAGATTCTGGAACTATTCAGATTCAGGAACTATTTAGATTCTGGAACTATTCAGATTCTGGAACTATTTAGATTCTGGAACTATACAGATTCTGGAACTATTTAGATTCTGGAACTATACAGATTCTGGAACTATTTAGATTCTGGAACTATACAGATTCTGGAACTATTTAGATTCTGGAACTATTCAGATTATGGAACTATACAGATTCTGGAACTATACAGATTCTGGAACTATTCAGATTCTGGAACTATACAGATTCTGGAACTATACAGATTCTGGAACTATTCAGATTCTGGAAATATACAGATTCTGGGACTATTTAGAATTTTTTTTCTCAATTTGTCTGTCATAGTTGACGTGTACCTATGATGAAAATTACAGGCCTCTTTCATCTTTTTAAGTGGGAGAACTTGCACAATTGGTGGCTGACTAAATACTTCCCCCCCCCCCCCACTGTATACAGATTCTGGAGCTATACAGATTCTGGAACTATACAGATTCTGGAACTATTTAGATTCTGGAACTATACAGATTCTGGAACTATTTAGATTCTGGAACTATACAGATTCTGGAACTATTTAGATTCTGGAACTATACCGATTCTGGAACTATTTAGATTCTTGAACTATACAGATTCTGGAACTATTTAGATTCTGGAACTATTCAGATTCTGGAACTATTTAGATTCTGGAACTATTTAGATTATGGAACTATACAGATTCTGGAACTATTCAGATACTGGAACTATACAGATTCTGGAACTATACAGATTCTGGAACTATTCAGATTCTGGAACTATTCAGATTCTGGAACTATACAGATTCTGGAACTATTCAGATTCTGGAAATATACAGATTCTGGAACTATTTAGAATTTTTTTTCTCAATTTGTCTGTCATAGTTGACGTGTACCTATGATGAAAATTACAGGCCTCTTTCATCTTTTTAAGTGGGAGAACTTGCACAATTGGTGGCTGACTAAATACTTTCCCCCCCCACTGTATACAGATTCTGGAACTATACAGATTCTGGAACTATACAGATTCTGGAACTATTTAGATTCTGGAACTATACAGATTCCGGAACTATTCATATTCGGGAACTATTCTGATTCTGGAACTATTCAGATTCTGGAACTATTTAGATTCTGGAACTATTCAGATTCTAGAACTATTTAGATTCTGGAACTATTCTGATTCTGGAACTATTCTGATTCTGGAACTATTCAGATTCTGGAACTATTCTGATTCTGGAACTATTCAGATTCTGGAACTATTTAGATTCTGGAACTATTCAGATTCTAGAACTATTTAGATTCTGGAACTATTCTGATTCTGGAACTATTTAGATTCTGGAACTATTCAGATTCTGGAACTATTTAGATTCTGGAACTATTCAGATTCTGGAACTATTTAGATTCTGGAACTATTCCGATTCTCGAACTATTCCGATTCTCGAACTATTCCCATTCTCGAACTATTTAGATTCTGGAACTATTCAGATTCTGGAACTATTCAGATTCTGGAACTATACAGATTCTGGAACTATACAGATTCTGGAACTATTTAGATTCTGGAACTATTCAGATTCTGGAACTATTTAGATTCTGGAACTATTCAGATTCTGGAACTATTTAGATTCTGGAACTATTTAGATTCTGGAACTATTCAGATTCTGGAACTATTTAGATTCTGGAACTATTCAGATTCTGGAACTATTTAGATTCTGGAACTATTCAGATTCAGGAACTATTCAGATTCAGGAACTATTTAGATTCTGGAACTATTTAGATTCTGGAACTATTTAGATTCTGGAACTATTCAGATTATGGAACTATACAGATTCTGGAACTATACAGATTCTGGAACTATTCAGATTCTGGAACTATACAGATTCTGGAACTATACAGATTCTGGAACTATACAGATTCTGGAACTATACCGATTCTGGAACTATTTAGATTCTTGAACTATACAGATTCTGGAACTATACAGATTCTGGAACTATACAGATTCTGGAACTATGCAGATTCTGGAACTATACAGATTCTGGAGCTATTCAGATTCTGGAACTATACAGATTCTGGAACTATTTAGATTCTGGAACTATTTAGATTCTGGAACTATTCAGATTCTGGAACTATACAGATTCTGGAACTATACAGATTCTGGAACTATTCAGATTCTGGAACTATACAGATTCTGGAACTATTCAGATTCTGGAAATATACAGATTCTGGAACTATTTAGAATTTTTTTTCTCAATTTGTCTGTCATAGTTGACGTGTACCTATGATGAAAATTACAGGCCTCTTTCATCTTTTTAAGTGGGAGAACTTGCACAATTGGTGGCTGACTAAATACTTTCCCCCCCCACTGTATACAGATTCTGGAACTATACAGATTCTGGAACTATACAGATTCTGGAACTATTTAGATTCTGGAACTATACAGATTCTGGAACTATTTAGATTCTTGAACTATACAGATTCTGGAACTATACAGATTCTGGAACTATTCAGATTCTGGAACTATACAGATTCTGGAACTATGCAGATTCTGGAACTATACAGATTCTGGAGCTATTCAGATTCTGGAACTATACAGATTCTGGAACTATTTAGATTCTGGAACTATTTAGATTCTGGAACTATTCAGATTCTGGAACTATACAGATTCTGGAACTATACAGATTCTGGAACTATTCAGATTCTGGAACTATACAGATTCTGGAACTATTCAGATTCTGGAAATATACAGATTCTGGAACTATTTAGAATTTTTTTTCTCAATTTGTCTGTCATAGTTGACGTGTACCTATGATGAAAATTACAGGCCTCTTTCATCTTTTTAAGTGGGAGAACTTGCACAATTGGTGGCTGACTAAATACTTTCCCCCCCCACTGTATACAGATTCTGGAACTATACAGATTCTGGAACTATACAGATTCTGGAACTATTTAGATTCTGGAACTATACAGATTCCGGAACTATTCATATTCGGGAACTATTCTGATTCTGGAACTATTCAGATTCTGGAACTATTTAGATTCTGGAACTATTCAGATTCTAGAACTATTTAGATTCTGGAACTATTTAGATTCTGGAACTATTCTGATTCTGGAACTATTCAGATTCTAGAACTATTTAGATTCTGGAACTATTCTGATTCTGGAACTATTTAGATTCTGGAACTATTCAGATTCTGGAACTATTTAGATTCTGGAACTATTCAGATTCTGGAACTATTTAGATTCTGGAACTATTCCGATTCTCGAACTATTCCGATTCTCGAACTATTCCGATTCTCGAACTATTTAGATTCTGGAACTATTCAGATTCTGGAACTATTTAGATTCTGGAACTATTCAGATTCTGGAACTGTTCAGATTCAGGAACTATTTAGATTCTGGAACTATTCAGATTCTGGAACTATTTAGATTCTGGAACTATACAGATTGTGGAACTATACAGATTCTGGAACTATTCAGATTCAGGAACTATTTAGATTCTGGAACTATTTAGATTCTGGAACTATACAGATTCTGGAACTATTTAGATTCTGGAACTATTCAGATTCTGGAACTATTTAGATTCTGGAACTATTCAGATTCTGGAACTGTTCAGATTCAGGAACTATTTAGATTCTGGAACTATTCAGATTCTGGAACTATTTAGATTCTGGAACTATACAGATTGTGGAACTATACAGATTCTGGAACTATTCAGATTCAGGATCTATTTAGATTCTGGAACTATTCAGATTCTGGAACTATTTAGATTCTGGAACTATACAGATTCTGGAACTATACAGATTCTGGAACTATACAGATTCTGGAACTATTTAGATTCTGGAACTATTTAGATTCTGGAACTATACAGATTCTGGAACTATTTAGATTCTGGAACTATTTAGATTCTGGAACTATTCTGATTCTGGAACTATACAGATTCTGGAACTATTTAGATTCTGGAACTATTTAGATTCTGGAACTATACAGATTCTGGAACTATTTAGATTCTGGAACTATTTAGATTCTGGAACTATTTAGATTCTGGAACTATACAGATTCTGGAACTATTTAGATTCTGGAACTATTTAGATTCTGGAACTATACAGATTCTGGAACTATTTAGATTCTGGAACTATACAGATTCTGGAACTATTTAGATTCTGGAACTATTCAGATTCTGGAACTATTTAGATTCTGGAACTATTTAGATTCTGGAACTATACAGATTCTGGAACTATACAGATTCTGGAACTATACAGATTCTGGAACTATACAGATTCTGGAACTATACAGATTCTGGAACTATTCATATTCTGGAACTATTCCGATTCTGGAACTATTCCGATTCTGGAACTATTTAGATTCTGGAACTATTCAGATTCTGGAACTATTTAGATTCTGGAACTATTCAGATTCTGGAACTATTTAGATTCTGGAACTATTTAGATTCTGGAACTATTCAGATTCTGGAACTATTCAGATTCTGGAACTATTCAGATTCTGGAACTATTCAGATTCTGGAACTATTTAGATTCTGGAACTATTTAGATTCGGGAACTATTTAGATTCTGGAACTATTCAGATTCTGGAACTATTTAGATTCTGGAACTATTTAGATTCAGGGAATTATATCAAATGAAATTCAACACGTGGACTGTTTCAACGTATTTCTGAAGTCTCCAAAAACAACAACATTTCAATGTATTATACTCAAAATGTCAAGTGTTTGTCACACAGTTCCTTAATTGTTGAATGGTAAAGCAAGCATGTATCCAGGTAAGCATTGACAGATTCCAATGGCAAACATAAAGATGGCAGAATTCAGATATGACATCATTGTTTTTTCCACTGAGTTTGTAAACTACAGTTCAATGTGCCAATAAATCAGCACAATCTACTTTTTACTTTTTGTATTTTCCAGCGTCTTGAAGCTAAAAAAGGAGTAACGTGGAGGAATGTACAATACGGCCAACTTAGCAAATAAGTTGTATACATATTTTTTTTACAAACAAAATGGCTCAGTTGTAGAGGTGGGAGAGGCAGATAGCAAGGATTATATAAATCCCCTCTGTTACAAACCAACTGTTAGACTAGAAGCATGGGGTAATAATGTCTAGATGATTCTTTCTAGTGGAGATTAGTTTAGAAATTGCCTGGCTGGCTGTGGACAGTGGATGTGTAGGGATAATTCAAATGGAACAGCATCCAGGATCCACATTTACGGTTTTATAATGAGGGATCTAGTCTGGATTAAATCTCATAGGAAGAAGAGCAGGAGATTTCATTTAGGTCTCTCTGTTTAACTAAATACTCTGTATTTGGCAGGAGAGAGGCCAGACTCTCACTCTGACAGACGGAAGAAGAGTCCTTCAGGGGAACCAGACCCAGAGACGCCCAAACCAGTGAGACGACACCACTGCTCCCAGTGTAATTTGAGTATTAAGTGGTTATGGAAGCTAAAAGAGCATGAGAGGACACACACAGGGGAGAAATCACACCACTGCTCCCAGTGTGGAAAGAGTTTTACCCTGTTAGGGAACCTGAAAAAGCATAAAGGAATACACACAGGAGAAAAGCCTTTCCAATGTTCCCAGTGTGGAAAGAGATTTTCACGATCAGAGCACCTAATATCACATGAGAGGACACACACAGGGGATAAACCACACCACTGCTCCCAGTGTGGAAAGAGATTTACCCAGATAGGAAGCCTGAAAAAGCATAAAGGAATACACACAGGAGAAAAGTATTTCCAATGTTCACAGTGTGGAAAGAGATTTTCACGATCAGAGCACCTAAAATCACATGAGAGGACGCACACGGGGGAGAAACCACACCACTGCTCTCACTGTGGAAAGGATTTTACCCAGTTAGGGAACTTAAAAAAACATGAGATGAAACACACAGGAGAAAAGCCTTTCCAATGTTCTCAGTGTGGAAAGAGATTTTCAAGATCACAGGACCTAAAATCACATGAGAGGACACACACAGGGGAGAAACCACACCACTGCTCCCATTGTGGAAAGAGTTTTACCCAGTTAGGGAGCCTGAACAAACATAAGAGAATACATTCGGGAGATAAGCCTTACCACTGCTCCCAGTGTGGAAAGAGTTTTATCCAGTTAGGGAACCTGAACAACCATAATAGAATACACACAGGAGAAAAGCCTTTCCAATGTACCCAGTGTGGAAAAAGATTTTCAAGATCACAGGACCTAAAATCACATGAGAGGACACACACAGGGGAGAAACCGCACCACTGCTCTCATTGTGGAAATAGTTTTACCCAGTTAGGGAGCCTGAACAAACATAAGAAGAGAATACACTCTGGAGAGAAATCTTAACATACTTTCCTGGACAAAGGACATTAAATCACATGACATAATAGAGAGGCTGTGTTCTGACTTATTTATTTATTTTTAAATGAAACCATATTGTCCCCTGTAGCTCCGTTGGTAGAGCATGGCGCTTGCAACGCCAGGGTTGTGGGTTCTTTTCCCACGGGGGGCCAGTATGAAAATGTATTGACTCACTAACTGTAAGGATAAGAGCATCTGCTAAAATGACTAAAATGTAAAAAATATGAAATCTTACTCAGAAATAGGCTTACTTTTGTTTGAGTTTTTTCCTCTCGAGACATGATCATGTCTAAAATCAAATTACAATTTTAAAAAGTTTATTTTGGATTGATGGAATACAAGTACTGTATGAACCCTCAGATGTTCATTATATGATTTGGATATTTAAAACATGTAAATGATTAAATTGATGAATACAATGTGTATTTCTTGATTTTAACCTTGAAACCTCTTTAATTTAGTTATTGTGTTTCATTGACTTTATTTGTGTACTAGTTTTCAAGCTAAAGATGTATGAAAACTACCTCATGAATGTTCATTATATACATCTACATGATGTATTGTTACACCATGTAGGAGCAGTATAGACCTAGTCTGTTCATTATATACATCTATGTGTTGTTACATGTAGGAGCAGTATAGACCTAGTCTGTTCATTACATACATCTATGTGTTGTTACATGTAGGAGCAGTATAGACCTAGTCTGTTCATTATATACATCTATGTGTTGTTACATGTAGGAGCATTAATGAGCTAGATGCTTATTTTGATACTGTCTGTTTGTTTGACTGACTGACTGAATAAGAAATTGCCTTAAATACAGATGTAAAACATTTATTCTCACTCATTAAAAATCTTCACTAATCAATCAACATTTAGTACGTCTCAGTATAATATTGTTGGCTATTTAGTTAAAAGAAAAACAGCTTTAGGTCTGAAAAACTAAAACTTGTCCATCAATTTCTGGTTCAGTAGCTTCAGCCCAACATCACAAGTGTCTGAATTATTTATTTCCACCATTGCACTGTATACACAGAAAACCAGCATCATAGACACAGAAAACCTGCATCATAGACACAGAAAACCCTGCATCATAGACACAGAAAACCAGCATCATAGACACAGAAAACCAGCATCATAGACACAGAGAACCAGCATCATAGACACAGAAAACCTACATCATAGACACAGAAAACCAGCATCATAGACACAGAACCTACATCATAGACACAGAAAACCAGCATCATAGACACAGAAAACCAGCATCATAGACACAGAAAACCAGCATCATAGACACAGAAAACCATCATCATAGACACAGAAAACCCTGCATCATAGACACAGAAAACCAGCATCATGGACACAGAGAACCAGCATCATAGACACAGAAAACCTACATCATAGACACAGAAAACCAGCATCATAGACACAGAACCTACATCATAGACACAGAAAACCAGCATCATAGACACAGAAAACCAAAATCATAGACACAGAAAACCAGCATCATAGACACAGAAAACCAGCATCATAGACACAGAAACCAGCATCATGGACACAGAGAACCAGCATCATAGACACAGAAAACCTACACCATAGACACAGAAAACCAGCATCATAGACACAGAACCTACATCATAGACACAGAAAACCAGCATCATAGACACAGAAAACCAGCATCATAGACACAGAAAACCAGCATCATAGACACAGAAAACCAGCATCATAGACACAGAAAACCAGCATCATAGACACAGAAAACCAGCATCATACAGTGCATTCGGAAAGGATTCTTCCCTTTTCCAACATGTTGTTACATTACAGCCTTATTCTAAAACGGGTTAAATTGGGTTTTTTCCTCATTAATCTACACATAATATCCCATAATGACAAAGCAAAACGGTTTTTTTTCTTCAAATTTATAAAAACAGAAATACCTTATTTACATAATAAGTATTCAGACCCTTTGCTATGAGACTCGAAATTGAACTCAGGTGCTTCCTGTTTCCATTGACCATCCTTGAGATTTTTCTACAACTTCATTAGAGTCCATCTGTGTTAAATTCAATTGATTGGACATGATTTGGAAAGGCACACACCTGTCTATGTAATGTTGCACAGTTGACAGTGCATGTCAGAGTAAAAACCAAGCCATGAGGTCGAAGGAAATGTCAAACTGAGCAATCGGGGGAGAAGGGCCTTGCTTGGTCAGGGAGGTGACCAAGAACCCGATGGTCACTCTGACAGAGTTCCAGTGTTCCTCTGTGGAGATGGGAGAACCTTCCAGAAGGACTCCCCAAATACAGGTAAGCTTGTAGCGTCATACCCAATAAAACTAGAGGCTGTAATCGCTGCCAAAGGTGCTTCAACAAAGTACTGAGTAAAGGGTCTGAATACTTACAGTACCTGTCAAAAGTTTGTACACACCTACTCATTCAAGGGTTTTTCTTTATTTGTTACTATTTTCTACATTGTAGAATAATAGTGAAGACATCAAAACTATGAAATACAATTTGTTTTATATACCTTTTGATTATGGATCCCGCAATGCTGTTAGCCACAGTTGCTGTGACCGCTACTATCTGTCCCGGGATCCTGCCAAAACGTCTCAAGTTGTTTGCCGTAGCTAGCTACTAGCCTAGCTGGTAGCTATCAAGCTAGCAGGGTTTTTCCACGAACAGCTTGAACACAGCCCGCTGCGGCGCGGTTAGCCCTTGGTGGCTGGGACCGCGGAGGTGTCCCACGCTAATTGTGGCTGTATTTCCTGCTACCTGACCTGGCTGAAACTGCGTTGTATAGCTACCAACATTAGCCGATGCTGCTACCAACATTAGCCGATGCTGCTACCAACATTAGCCGATGCTGCTACCAACAGCAGCACGTGTAAAGACGATGCTTTCGGGTTCCCCGCTCTGAGAGGATTTAAAGGAGGACACATCTTTTTAGTTTTCGCCATTTTTGTGTGTTATTTTTTTTAGAATTCCCTGTAAGGAGAGAGACAAGGAAGCCCAGAAATCCTAGCTGGCCGGCAGTCTCAAATGGAGGACTATATTGAACGTTTTCAACGCTGCAGGAGCTGTGTTTATTTTTGCTTTATTCCGGGACAATGTGGACCGCCCGGACTTTCAATGTATTAACTGTTTGCTTGCAGAGAACTACAGGGGCGAAGTGGCTACTCTTAGCAAACAAGTGGCAAACTTACACATTTACATTTTAGTCATT
This sequence comes from Coregonus clupeaformis, assembly GCF_020615455.1. Lineage (NCBI taxonomy): Eukaryota > Metazoa > Chordata > Actinopteri > Salmoniformes > Salmonidae > Coregonus > Coregonus clupeaformis. The sequence continues at coordinate 170,106 of NW_025533820.1, read as the reverse complement.
TAGCAGACGCTCTTATCCAGAGCGATTTACAGTTAGTGCATACATTTATTTATTTTTTCATACCCCCTGTGGGAATCGAACCCACAACCCTGGCGTTGCAAACGCCATGCTCTATCAACTGAGCTACATCCCCTGCCGGCCATTCCCTCCTCTACCCTGGACGACGCTGGGCCAATTGTGCGCCGCCCCATGGGTCTCCGGGTCACGGCCTACTACGACAGAGCCTGGATTCGAACCAGGATCTCTAGTGGCACAGCCACTGGGGAATCCTCCACAAGCTACTGGGGATGATAGCGGACAGTACTGCAACTCCTATTAGCCATCTCTTCAATCGAAGCTTACAAAAAAGTGTGTGCCCTCAGGCCTGGAGGGAAGCAAAAGTCATTCTGCTACCCAAGAATAGTAAAGCCCCATTTACTGGCTCAAATAGCCGACCAATCAGCCTGTTGCTAAACCTTAGTAAACTTTTGGGAAAAATTGTATTTGACCAGATACAATGCTATTTTACAGTAAATAAATTAACAACAGACTTTCAGCTTATAGGGAAATTGATAATAGAAAGACGGTGGCTTGTTAGACCTGGAAATATCACATTTACATAAGTACTCAGATCCTTTACTTTGTTGATGCACCTTTGGCAGCGATTACAGCCTTGAGTCTTCTTGGGTATGACCCTACAAGCTTGGAACACCTGTATTTGGGGAGTTTCTCCCATTCTTCTCTGCAGATCCTCTCAAGCTCTGTCAGGTTGGATGGGGAGAGTCGCTGCACAGCTGTTTTCAGGTCTCAGAGATGTTAGAACGGGTTCATTTCTGGGCTCTGGCTGGGCCATTCAAAGACATTCAGAGACTTGTCCAAAACAGTTTGGACCTACTCAGTACTGGTACACCATGTAGGAGCAGTTTGGACCTACTCAGTACTGGTACACCATGTAGGAGCAGTTTGGACCTATTCAGTACTGGTACACCATGTAGGAGCAGTTTGGACCTACTCAGTACTGGTACACCATGTAGGAGCAGTTTGGACCTACTCAGTACTGGTACACCATGTAGGAGCAGTTTGGACCTACTCAGTACTGGTACACCGTGTAGGAGCAGTTTGGACCTACTCAGTACTGGTACACCATGTAGGAGTAGTTTGGACCTACTCAGTACTGGTACACCATGTAGGAGCAGTTTGGACCTACTCAGTACTGGTACACCATGTAGGAGCAGTTTGGACCTACTCAGTACTGGTACACCATGTAGGAGCAGTTTGGACCTACTCAGTACTGGTACACCATGTAGGAGCAGTTTGGACCTACTCAGTACTGGTACACCATGTAGGAGCAGTTTGGACCTACTCAGTACTGGTACACCATGTAGGAGCAGGTTGGACCTACTCAGTACTGGTACACCATGTAGGAGCAGTTTGGACCTACTCAGTACTGGTACACCATGTAGGAGCAGTTTGGACCTACTCAGTACTGGTACACCATGTAGGAGCAGGTTGGACCTACTCAGTACTGGTACACCATGTAGGAGCAGGTTGGACCTACTCAGTACTGGTACACCATGTAGGAGCAGTTTGGACCTACTCAGTACTGGTACACCATGTAGGAGCAGGTTGGACCTACTCAGTACTGGTACACCGTGTAGGAGCAGGTTGGACCTAGCTGCCTTAGTATGGTAGGTTGTTTTAAATTCTCACTCATGAAAGATATTCATTAATCAACACATGCTTCTCTTTGTACGTCTCAATATAATATTATTTAATGAAATAAATGAAAAATCAACTTTTTGTCTCAAAATAAAATGAACATTTCCCTTGACTGTGTTACCCTCCCCACCCAGCAGATGGCGATGTGCCTGTTTCAGGCGATGCTGCCAGTGTGACGTATAATCTAGTGGACGGGACGCTTCTTCAACAACAACAGCTAGTCAATCACCTCCGTAGCTTCATAGCCAAAAAAACATTGAAGCTCTTTAAACTCTTTCGGTGTATATTAGCCACTGTGTTTTAAACACACTTGTCGTATCTACTTGCTAGTTACCCTATTTAATATTTACGTTGTTGTTAGTCAGCTAGCTAGCTGGCTGGGTAAATTAGCACCAGCCTAGTCACTAATGCTAACTGGCTATCTAGCTAACATCCCAACCATGAGCTCACTAAGCTACTCTCCTCCTGCTAAAGAAGAGGAGGTCTGCTGGACGGAGAAAGAAGCTCTAGTGAAAGAGGAGGAGGATGAGGAGAATGTTACAATACTAAAACAAGTAGAGGGTGAAGCTGTTACCGTGAAAGAAGAAGAGAAAGACGTTAAATTGACCGAAGATGAAGAAGCTTTTAGATTGAAAGAGGAGGAGGATGTCACAGTGAAAGAAGAGGGAGACGCGTTCAGAGTGAAAGAGGAGGAGGGGGAGATGACTGTCGCAGTGAAAGAAGAGGAAGACATTTTTGGAATAAAGGAAGAGGGGGAGATGACTGTCACATTGGAAGAAGAAGAAGAGACTGGAGATCTGATTAACAACAGTGAGTAATATATTAAAAACAGGAGCACAAACTCTGCAGTTGTTGAACCGATGTGTGGTTTTAAAGGGCCATTCTAATAAAGGTCTAAACTTTAATATGTTGTTTTGTAGGAATTGTTAAATCTACAAAGAGTGGGGGGCGGCCAACAAAACGTTAATGGATCAAATGCTTCACATTATATATTTCACTACCTTTGTAAACATCTGAATATCTCTTTCTGTAGTGCTTTACTCAGTGTCTGTGCTTGACATCACATAAAAGCATAAAACAACTCGTGTGTGACTTCAAATGATGAAGTGGACAGAATCAAGACAAAGAAGGATCATTTTGATCTGGATTAAATTTATTTAAAAAATAATTACTACAGGTTATTTAAAATCCTTAAGAGTTTATTGACGCGCCCGTGCGTCAATCTAAGTGACATAATGAAAAATAATCTCCATCAAAATCCGTCAGTTGAAGCTAGAGATATTGAGACTTAGCATGGGCTGAGTCTTAATCCACCCCATCTGCCTATGTTGGAAGTAAGGGGTTAAATATGTCCAAAAATATTTCCTGAGTTTTCTTATATCTCCTAGATATGGGACAGACAGTGGATGAATCAAATGACCCTCCATCGTTAAGACAGTGGATGAATCAAATGACCCTCCATCGTTAAGACAGTGGATGAATCAAATGACCCTCCATCGTTAAGACGGTGGATGAATCAAATGACCCTCCATCGTTAAGACAGTGGATGAATCAAATGACCCTCCATCGTTAAGACAGTGGATGAATCAAATGACCCTCCATCGTTAAGACGGTGGATGAATCAAATGACCCTCCATCGTTAAGACAGTGGATGAATCAAATGACCCTCCATCGTTAAGACAGTGGATGAATCAAATGCATTATTATCTAAATATTGAACAAAATGTGGGCTACAGAATAGTTCAATTTGAAGCCATATGGCATAAAATATTACAAGCACTGGAGATATTCAAAGGATGAGGAAGGAGAGAAAATCTGATTGAGACAAACAGGATGGGTGGATATGGTGGGAACATGTGGGTCTGAGCAGGTGGGATGTCAATGTTTTGTAGTAAATGTTTAGTTTAATTGTCTTTGTCTAAGTATGTCATTGTAGTCAGAAAAATACAATATAATCTATCAAAAACATAGTTATCTATTTAAAAATAAATATCCCATGTAGAGATATTTACGGGTCCAAAAGACAGTTCGAAATTAATTTAGCCAACGAAATAATTTCTACAAAATGAAACAAAACATACATAAAGAACTGGTTTAGATTCTTAAATAGACCTACAATAACAATAATAATAATAAAACGAATCATAAATACGAAAATAAATAATACGAATTTGAGAAATTGCATCAAACCTGAATAGCGAGTTGAACAAAGTTCTCATCTTTTTCAGCTAAAACGTTTCTAAGAATTGAAAAATCTGTCGATGTGCCCTTGAGCAAGGCACTTAACCCTAATCAAATCATCAAATCAAATCAAATTGTATTGGCCACATGCGCCGAATACAACAGGTGCAGACATTACAGTGAAATGCTTACTTACAGCCCTTAACCAACAGTGCATTTATTTTTAATAAAAAAGTAGAATAAAACAACAAAAAAGTGTTGAGAAAAAAAGAGCAGAAGTAAAATAAAATAACAGTAGGGAGGCTATATATATATAGGGGGGTACCGGTGCAGAGTCAATGTGCGGGGGCACCGGCTAGTTGAGGTAGTTGAAGTAATATGTACATGTGGGTAGAGTTAAAGTGACTATGCATAAATAATTAACAGAGTAGCAGCAGCGTAAAAAGATGGGGTGGGGGGGCAGTGCAAATAGTCCGGGTAGCCATGATTAGCTGTTCAGGAGTCTTATGGCTTGGGGGTAGAAGCTGTTGAGAAGCCTTTTGGACCTAGACTTGGTACACTCCGGTACCGCTTGCCTTGCGGTAGCAGAGAGAACATTCTATGACTAGGGTGGCTGGAGTCTTTGACAATTTTGAGGGCCTTCCTCTGTAAGTCGCTCTGGATAAGAGCGTCTGCTAAAATGACATAAAAAATAATAATACAAAATAAAACATTCCCCTTGTAGGCTTCTTTTCACTATAATCTTTCTCCTCTACCTGTCGTTTTAGTATAAGGAAAAAGGCCTCCATCTTCGCAATGAACAGTAACCTAGGCCAAGGCTCCGTTCACTCGCTCCCTCTCTCTCCTCAGCAGCAGGCGCACGTGACGTGAGCAGCCGGAACCAGTTTCAGCTGGACATAAGCTGTACGTTTTATGGTGTTGCAATGGTCTGACATAGATAACAAGGTCCACGCGGTCATCAGGAGGGGTCCAGTCGGTAAATACATTTTAATTGCACATACCCCAGACTCGTGGCAATTATATCAGATCCAAGACAAAAGTCGGAATTTGTGACCCGGATCCCGGGTCGGATCTAGGAATTCCGGGTCTGTTAGACCCGTGCAGAACTCTAGCACCAACTCCTCTGTAAAGTACAAATGAACAATAAAAGGGGACATGAATAGCCATGCTAGCCCAATGACGACGTGTGCAGAGAAAAGTACAGCCACTAGCTAGCATGTACAGCATTCACAAATCAACAGATACAAAGTTAATGACTGACAGGAATACATATCACAATATCATGGTGGGAAACCATTATAAAACACTGGTAGTAATATCAGGAATGGAACTATTCAGATTCTGGAACTATTCAGATTCTGGAACTATTCAGATTCTGGAACTATACAGATTCTGGAACTATACAGATTCTGGAACTATTCAGATTCTGGAAGTATTTAGATTCTGGAACTATACAGATTCTGGAACTATTCAGATTCTGGAACTATTTAGATTCTGGAACTATACAGATTCTGGAACTATACAGATTCTGGAACTATACAGATTCTGGAACTATTCAGATTCTATGAACTATACAGATTCTGGAACTATTTAGATTCTGGAACTATACAGATTCTGGAACTATTTAGATTCTGGAACTATACAGATTCTGGAACTATTTAGATTCTGGAACTATACAGATTCTGGATCTATACAGATTCTGGAACTATTCAGATTCTGGAACTATACATATTCTGGAACTATTTAGATTCTGGAACTATACAGATTCTGGAACTATACAGATTCTGGAACTATTCAGATTCTGGAACTATACAGATTCTGGAACTATACAGATTCTGGAACTATTCAGATTCTGGAACTATACAGATTCTGGATCTATACAGATTCTGGAACTATTCAGATTCTGGAACTATACCGATTCTGGAACTATACAGATTCTGGAACTATTTAGATTCTGGAACTATTCAGATTCTGGAACTATACAGATTCTGGAACTATACAGATTCTGGAACTATACAGATTCTGGAACTATACAGATTCTGGAACTATACAGATTCTGGAACTCTTCAGATTCAGGAACTATTCAGATTCTGGAACTATTCAGATTCTGGAACTATACAGATTCTGGAACTATTCAGATTCTGGAACTATTCAGATTCTGGAACTATACAGATTCTGGAACTATACAGATTCTGGAACTCTTCAGATTCTGGAACTCTTCAGATTCTGGAACTATTCAGATTCTGGAACTATACAGATTCTGGAACTATACAGATTCTGGAACTATACAGATTCTGGAACTATTTAGATTCTGGAACTATACAGATTCTGGATCTATACAGATTCTGGAACTATACAGATTCTGGAACTATTCAGATTCTGGAACTATTCAGATTCTGGAACTATACAGATTCTGGAACTATACAGATTCTGGAACTATTTAGATTCTGGAACTATTCAGATTCTGGAACTATACAGATTCTGGAACTATACAGATTCTGGAACTATTTAGATTCTGGAACTATTTAGATTCTGGAAATATTTAGATTCTGGAACTATTCAGAATCTGGAACTATACAGATTCTGGAACTATACAGATTCTGGAACTATACAGATTCTGGAACTATACAGATTCTGGAACTATTTAGATTCTGGAACTATACAGATTCTGGAACTATTTAGATTCTGGAACTATTTAGATTCTGGAACTATTTAGATTCTGGAACTATACAGATTCTGGAACTATACAGATTCTGGAACTATTCAGATTCTGGAACTATACAGATTCTGGATCTATACAGATTCTGGAACTATTCAGATTCTGGAACTATACAGATTCTGGAACTATACAGATTCTGGAACTATACAGATTCTGGAACTATACAGATTCTGGAACTATTTAGATTCTGGAACTATACAGATTCTGGATCTATACAGATTCTGGAACTATTCAGATTCTGGAACTTCAGATTCTGGAACTATACAGATTCTGGAACTATACAGATTCTGGAACTATACAGATTCTGGAACTATACAGATTCTGGAACTATACAGATTCTGGAACTCTTCAGATTCAGGAACTCTTCAGATTCAGGAACTATTCAGATTCTGGAACTATTCAGATTCTGGAACTATTCAGATTCTGGAACTATTCAGATTCTGGAACTATACAGATTCTGGAACTATACAGATTCTGGAACTATTTAGATTCTGGAACTATTCAGATTCTGGAACTATACAGATTCTGGAACTATACAGATTCTGGAACTATTTAGATTCTGGAACTATTTAGATTCTGGAAATATTTAGATTCTGGAACTATTCAGAATCTGGAACTATACAGATTCTGGAACTATACAGATTCTGGAACTATACAGATTCTGGAACTATACAGATTCTGGAACTATTTAGATTCTGGAACTATACAGATTCTGGAACTATTTAGATTCTGGAACTATTTAGATTCTGGAACTATTTAGATTCTGGAACTATACAGATTCTGGAACTATACAGATTCTGGAACTATTCAGATTCTGGAACTATACAGATTCTGGATCTATACAGATTCTGGAACTATTCAGATTCTGGAACTATACAGATTCTGGAACTATACAGATTCTGGAACTATACAGATTCTGGAACTATACAGATTCTGGAACTATTTAGATTCTGGAACTATACAGATTCTGGATCTATACAGATTCTGGAACTATTCAGATTCTGGAACTTCAGATTCTGGAACTATACAGATTCTGGAACTATACAGATTCTGGAACTATACAGATTCTGGAACTATACAGATTCTGGAACTATACAGATTCTGGAACTCTTCAGATTCAGGAACTCTTCAGATTCAGGAACTATTCAGATTCTGGAACTATTCAGATTCTGGAACTATTCAGATTCTGGAACTATTCAGATTCTGGAACTATACAGATTCTGGAACTATACAGATTCTGGAACTATACAGATTCTGGAACTCTTCAGATTCAGGAACTCTTCAGATTCAGGAACTATTCAGATTCTGGAACTATTCAGATTCTGGAACTATTCAGATTCTGGAACTATTCAGATTCTGGAACTATACAGATTCTGGAACTATACAGATTCTGGAACTCTTCAGATTCAGGAACTATTCAGATTCTGGAACTATTCAGATTCTGGAACTATACAGATTCTGGAACTATACAGATTCTGGAACTATTCAGATTCTGGAACTATTTAGATTCTGGGGAATTATATGAAATGAAATTCAACACGTGGACTGTTTGAACGTATTTCTGAAGTCTCCAATAAAACAAACATTTCAATTTATTATACTCAAAATGTCAAGGGTAGCCCCATCTTAACATAACCCCTTATGTACCATTCTAGCCCCGTAGAGCACGGCGCTTGTAACGCCAAGGTAGTGGGTTCGATCCCCGGGACCACCCATACACAAAAATGTATGCACGCATGACTGTAAGTCGCTTTGGATAAAAGCGTCTGCTAAATGGCATATTATTATTATTATTATTATCTTACCTTAACCCCTTATGTACCATTCTACCCATCTTAACTTAACCCCTTATGTACCATTCTAGCCCCATCTTAACTTAACCCCTTATGTACCATTCTAGCCCCATCTTAACAACCCCTTATGTACCATTCTAGCCCCATCTTAACTTAACCCCTTATGTACCATTCTAGCCCTATCTTAACAACCCCTTATGTACCATTCTAGCCCCATCTTAACTTAACCCCTTATGTACCATTCTAGCCATATCTTAACTTAACCCCTTATGTACCATTCTAGCCCCATCTTAACAACCCCTTATGTACCATTCTAGCCCCATCTTAACTTAACCCCTTATGTACCATTCTAGCCCCATCTTAACTTAACCCTTTATGTACCATTCTAGCCCCATCTTAACTTAACCCGTTATGTACCATTCTAGCCCCATCTTATCTTAACCCCTTATGTACCATTCTAGACCCATCTTATCTTAACCCCTTATGTACCATTCTAGCCCCATCTTAACTTAACCACTTATGTACAATTCTAGCCCCATCTAAACTTAACCCCTTATGTACCATTCTAGACCCATCTTAACTTAACCCCTTATGTACCATTCTAGACCCATCTTAACTTAACCCCTTATGTACCATTCTAGACCCATCTTAACTTAACCCCTTATGTACCATTCTAGACCCATCTTAACTTAACCTCTTATGTACCATTCTAGACCCATCTTAACCCCGTATGTACCATTCTAGCCCCATCTTAACTTAACCCCTTATGTACCATTCTAGATCCATCTTAACTTAACCCCTTATGTACCATTCTAGACCCATCTTATCTTAACCCCTTATGTACCATTCTAGCCCCATCTTAACTTAACCCCTTATGTACATTTCTAGCCCCATCTAAACTTAACCCCTTATGTACCATTCTAGCCCCATCTTAACTTAACCCCTTATGTACCATTCTAGACCCATCTTAACTTAACCCCTTATGTACCATTCTAGACCCATCTTAACTTAACCCCTTATGTACCATTCTAGACCCATCTTAACTTAACCTCTTATGTACCATTCTAGACCCATCTTAACCCCGTATGTACCATTCTAGACCCATCTTAACTTAACCCCTTATGTACCATTTGTGACGTCACGAGAGGCTACACAGCTTTCAGCGGGATTGCTCAAGTAGTGCAAGGAGACAAGGTTCAAACAAAACAAGGATTTTATTATAGGTCTTGGGAAATTAACGAAAATATAACAAAATTCTGTTCTCTTGTGGCTCTTTAAGGGTTAACAGTTCAGGGATGTCTCTTCCACATCCAAAGTCATAATTCTCACTCGCTCAGATAACTTTTCCCCAGCCTTACTGTAGTCCACGTTGCAGCTAGTGGCCAACCCAGCAAAAAGTCCTTCCAAATGTCTCTCACGTATTTCCACAGGTGCATATATCCAAAGGTGAGTATTTCCCAAAGGTAAGTATCTCCAAATCCTTATATTCCTCATGGAAGTGGACGTGCAGCACTCTTGTCCTCCAGAGAGCCCAGGTTGGAGACTGTCTCTTCACCCCCCACACACTCCCTCAGTGTGTCTCTTCCCTTCCCAAACCTTCAGCTCATCAGCTCCTCATTTGTTTCAGCTGCGTGGGAAGATTGGCCATAGAGGGGTGGAGTTCCCGACCATACCAGCAGATGGAGCCATAGCTGTCTGGGTTTGCAGCCACCTCAGGGGGATGTAACGTCCCTCCAGGACACAGCCTCTCGTGACATCACACATCCCCCTCCTCGGGACCGACGTCCTCGTCGGGTAAAGGCAGCGAAGAAGGCATCACGCCGGGAGAGGGCGTCCGCATTGCCGTGGTGCTTGCCAGCCTGCTCTCTCTTCAACTCCTCCACCTCTAGGACCAGGGACTCAGCCTCCTGTTGTCTCTCCTTGAGTTTCTTACTGAACGCATCAGCCTTGGTTTTAGCAGAGTTTAGCTTCTGTTGAGCAGCTTTCAGTTCCTTCTCTCTCTTTGCCTCCGCATTCTTCATCTTGTTCTCCAACACCTTGTACTTCTCCTCTGCCTTCTTCTGGACCTCCTTACTACTGCGCAGGGTCTCCTCACACTCCTCGATGGTCCTGCGCAGCCTCTCCAGCTCCTCCTGTTGCTTATGGACGGAGCTCTGTTGGAGTTTAGCCTGGAGGATATCTAACTCTTCTGTCTTCATGTCTAACTGTTGCTTTAACAAACGATACCTCTCAGCGGTCGCCTTCAGACCAGACAGTTCCTTGTCCAGATTCTGTAGCTCCGTCTCTGTGTCGGTCTGGGCACCTGCCATCCCTATCAGAGCCCGGGCGGGAGTGAGTAATTCGGAGGATTGCACCGGAGCCTTCCCAGGATGAGTCTTGCCTCTCCGTTTCCGAGGTACTCGGGTTATCCTCTCCTGAGACTCTCTCCAGAGTGGGTAAAAGGCTGGGCAGTCTCGTCCAATTAGGACAGGGACGGGGAGGGAATCAACCACCCCCGCCGTCGTGTGTATGGTTCCCCGTGTGCTGGTCATTGTAAGTTCAGTAATGGGGTATTCTCTGGTGTCCCCATGGACACAGGAAACTGGGAGGACTTTCCCCGGGGGTCAGACACGTTGGGCCCACCAAATCCTTACGCACCAGGGTGGCCCGGCTACCAGAATCCAGTAAGGCCTCCACATCATGGTGATTCACAGTTACCGGGCAGGTGGGGGGGTCGATCTGGGCCGCCATCTACGACTCCCAAGAGCGAGGCAAAACGGTGTGTGGGTGCTGAGCTGGAGGACTCCGCAGTGGGCATAGGTTCATCGGCTGGTTTCCCACACTGCCAGGAGATATGTCCCATCTCCCCACACCGGTAACACTGTCGAGTTTCCCCCTCCTGGTGTACTCTTCTTGGACCCGCCTGGTTTCTGGCTCCCCCTGGAGCCGGGATAAGTCCTGACGTGGCTGGGTTCGAGACCTTGGGGTCCTTTGGACGGGTTCTTCCCATTTGTGGTGGGGCCGCACTCCTGGGGTCTTTTCGGGAAGCATTCAGCATCTCCGCTGTGGCCTGGTACTTTTCCACAGCTTCCACGGTCAGATCAGCCGTGGTCAAGGCCTGTTGACTGATGAACCGTTTTGCCTCATAAGGCAGGGCGCGTAGGTAACGATCCACCACAACGGCCTCCACCACCGCCGCTGCTGTATTCCTCTGCGGATCCAGCCATTTCCTTGCGATTCGGACAAGTTCATGCATCTGCGCCCGAGGAGGTTGGTCTGGTTGGAAGGTCCAACTGTGAAAGCGCTGGGCCATACCAAACTTTGTGAGTCCATATCTGCTGAGGATCTCAGACTTCAGGGCATCATAGTCAGTAACCTGGTCAGGGCCCAGGTCCCGGACAGCATTCAGCGATTCCCCGGTTAGAAAGGGGGCTAACAGACCAACCCACTGTTGCTTGGGCCAGGCTTCCCTAGTGGCCGTGGCCTCAAATGCATGCAGGTATGCCTCAATGTCATCGGTAGCTCCCATCTTAGATATAAAGTCACTTGCCTTTATTGGGCGGGTATTTTGGACAACCCTCTGTCTCTGCAACTGCAATTCCTCTGCCTTCAGAAGGTTGGCTTTCTTTTGCTCCTCCAAGAGAGCCACGTTTGCTTGCATCTGGGCTTGCTGGCCAGCAACAAGGGCTTTCAATATGTCCTCCATTTCAGTCGGCGGGGGAGCCTACGGCCAACTTGGAAAACTGGGTGATCAAACCTTCGGTATCCTCCTCTGACATGCACTATTAACGCTTGAGCGTGCCCGTATTCTCCACCATCTGTGACGTCACGAGAGGCTACACAGCTTTCAGCGGGATTGCTCAAGTAGTGCAAGGAGACAAGGTTCAAACAAAACAAGGATTTTATTATAGGTCTTGGGAAATTAACGAAAATATAACAAAATTCTGTTCTCTTGTGGCTCTTTAAGGGTTAACAGTTCAGGGATGTCTCTTCCACATCCAAAGTCATAATTCTCACTCGCTCAGATAACTTTTCCCCAGCCTTACTGTAGTCCACGTTGCAGCTAGTGGCCAACCCAGCAAAAAGTCCTTCCAAATGTCTCTCACGTATTTCCACAGGTGCATATATCCAAAGGTGAGTATTTCCCAAAGGTAAGTATCTCCAAATCCTTATATTCCTCATGGAAGTGGACGTGCAGCACTCTTGTCCTCCAGAGAGCCCAGGTTGGAGACTGTCTCTTCACCCCCCACACACTCCCTCAGTGTGTCTCTTCCCTTCCCAAACCTTCAGCTCATCAGCTCCTCATTTGTTTCAGCTGCGTGGGAAGATTGGCCATAGAGGGGTGGAGTTCCCGACCATACCAGCAGATGGAGCCATAGCTGTCTGGGTTTGCAGCCACCTCAGGGGGATGTAACGTCCCTCCAGGACACAGCCTCTCGTGACATCACACATTCTAGACCCATCTTAACTTAACCCCTTATGTACCATTCTAGACCCATCTTAACCCCTTATGTACCATTCTAGACCCATCTTAACTTAACCCCTTATGTACCATTCTAGACCCGTCTTAACCTCTTATGTACCATTCTAGACCCATCTTAACTTAACCCCTTATGTACCATTCTAGACCCGTCTTAACCTCTTATGTACCATTCTAGACCCATCTTAACCCCTTATGTACCATTCTAGACCCATCTTAACCCCTTATGTACCATTCTAGCCCCATCTTATCTTAACCCCTTATGTACCATTCTAGCCCCATCTTAACTTAACCCCTTATGTACCATTCTAGCCCCATCTTAACTTAACCCCTTATGTACCATTCTAGCCCCATCTTAACTTAACCCCTTATGTACCATTCTAGCCCCATCTTAACTTAACCCCTTATGTACCATTCTAGCCCCATCTTAACTTAACCCCTTATGTACCATTCTAGCCCCATCTTAATGTAACCCCTTATGTACCATTCTAGCCCCATCTTAATGTAACCCCTTATGTACCATTCTAGACCCATCTTAATGTAACCCCTTATGTACCATTCTAGCCCCATCTTAACTTAACCCCTTATGTACCATTCTAGCCCCATCTTAACTTAACCCCTTATGTACCATTCTAGCCCCATCTTAACTTAACCCCTTATGTACCATTCTAGCCCCATCTTAACTTAACCCCTTATGTACCATTCTAGACCCATCTTAACTTAACCCCTTATGTACCATTCTAGACCCATCTTAACTTAACCCCTTATGTACCATTCTAGACCCATCTTAACTTAACCCCTTATGTACCATTCTAGACCCATCTTAACTTAACCCCTTATGTACCATTCTAGACCCATCTTAACTTAACCCCTTATGTACCATTCTAGCCCCATCTTAACTTAACCCCTTATGTACCATTCTAGACCCATCTTAACTTAACCCCTTATGTACCATTCTAGACCCATCTTAACTTAACCCCTTATGTACCATTCTAGCCCCATCTTAACTTAACCCCTTATGTACCATTCTAGACCCATCTTAACTTAACCCCTTATGTTCCATTCTAGCCCCATCTTAACTTAACCCCTTATGTACCATTCTAGAACCATTTTACAGGGATTACCCGTGAATCATGACTATCAACCAATCAGCATCCAGGATCCACATTTACGGTTTTATAATGAGGGATCTAGTCTGGATTAAACCTCATAGGAAGAAGAGCAGGAGATTTCATTTAGATATCTCTCTGTTTAACTAAATACTCTGTCTTTGGCAGGAGAGCGACCAGACTCTCACTCTGACAGACGCAAGAAGAGTTCTTCGGGGGAACCAGACCCAGAGACGGCCAAACCAGTGAGACGACACCACTGCTCCCAGTGTAGTTTGAGTTTTAAGTGGTTATGGAAGCTTATACAGCATGAGGGGACACACACATGGGAGAAACCACACCCCTGCTCCCAGTGTGGAAAGAGATTTACCCTGTTAGGCAACCTGAAAAAGCATAAAGGAATACACACAGGAGAAAAGGCTTTCCAATGTTCCCAGTGTGGAAAGAGATTTTCACGATCAGAGCACCTAAAATCACATGGTAGGACACACACTGCGGAGAAACCACACCACTGCTCCCAAGGTGGAAAGAGATTTACCCAGTTAGGGAGCCTGAAAAAGCATAAAGGAATACACACAGGAGAAAAGCCTTTCCAATGTTCCCAGTGTGGAAAGAGATTTTCAGGTTTACAGCACCTAAAATCACATGAGAGGACGCACACAGGGGAGAAACCACACCATTGTGCCCTGTGTGGAAAGGATTTTACCCAGTTAGGGAACCTAAAAAAACATGAGATGAAACACACAGGCGAAAAGCCTTTCCAATGTTCCCAGTGTGGAAAAAGATTTTCACGATCACAGGAACTAAAATCACATGAGAGGACACACACGGGGGATAAACCACACCACTGCTCCCATTGTGGAAAGGGTTTTACCCAGTTAGGGAGCCTGAACAAACATAAGAGAATACACTCTGGAGAAAAGCCTTACCACTGCGCCCAGTGTGGAAAGCGTTTTACCCAGTTAGGGAGCCTGAACAACCATAAAATAATACACACAGAAGAAAAGCCTTTCCAATGTTCCCAGTGTGGAAAGAGATTTTCACGATCACATGACCTAAAATCACATGAGAGGACGCACACGGGGGAGAAACCGCACCACTGCTCCCATTGTGAAAAGAGTTTTACCCAGTTAGGGAGCCTGAACAAACATAAGAAGAGAATACACTCTGGAGAGAAATCTTAACATACTTTCCTGGACAAAGGACCTTAAATCACATGACAGAATATTTATTTTTAAATGAAATCATATTGTTTATGATATTGTCCCCTGTAGCTCAGTTGGTAGAGCATGGCGCGTGCAACGCCAGGGTTGTGGGTTATTTTCCCACGGGGGGGCCAGTATGAAAATGTATTGACTCACTAACTGTAAGGATAAGAGCATCTGCTAAAATGACTAAAATGTAAAAAATATGAAATCTTACTCAGAAATAGGCTTACTTTTGTTTGAGTTTTTTCCTCTCGAGACATGATCATGTCTAAAATCAAATTACAATTTTAAAAAGTTTAATTTGGATTGATGGAATACAAGTACTGTATGAACCCTCAGATGTTCATTATATGATTTGGATATTTAAAACATGTAAATGATTAAATTGATGAATCCAATGTGTATTTCTTGATTTTAACCTTGAAACCTCTTTCATTTAGTTATTGTGTTTCATTGACTTCATCTGTGTTCTAGTTTTCAAGCTAAAGATGGATGGAAACTACTGTGTTCTGACTTATGTTTTTTATGTTTATTTTTAGTAATGAAATCATGTTTAAAAGAAAAATAGGCTTTTACTTTTGTTTCAGTTTCCTCTCAAGAATGTCTAAAATCAATTTACTATTTTTATTAATAATTTGGATTGATAGAATACAAGTACTGTATGAACCGTCAGATGGTCATTATATGATTTTGATATTTAAAAATGTAAATAATAAAATAGATTAGTAGAATGTGTATTTCTTGATTTTAACCTTAATCTCATGAATGTAGTTGTTGCGTTTCATTGAGTTAATTTGTGTAGTCTTCTCTTCAAGCTAAAGGTGTATGAAAATTTGATTACGTTGTTCTGATAACGTTGACAATTTTTTGACATGAAGAACACTCACTACCTCATGAATGTTCCCAAAAGTATTATTCCATCATGTAAGAGGTGCTGATTGTATAAAGCATTTTATTAATGCAACTTAGTTTTTAATATAAATCTGAAAATAAATAGCATGTGGAACGCCATTAGTGAATGTTCATTATATATATATACAGTGGGGAAAAAAAGTATTTAGTCAGCCACCAATTGTGCAAGTTCTCCCACTTAAAAAGATGAGAGGCCTGTAATTTTCATCATAGGTACACGTCAACTATGACAGACAAATTGAGGAAAAAAAATTCCAGAAAATCACATTGTAGGATTTTTAATGAATTTATTTGCAAATTATGGTGGAAAATAAGTATTTGGTCACCTACAAACAAGCAAGATTTCTGGCTCTCACAGACCTGTAACTTCTTATTTAAGAGGCTCCTCTGTCCTCCACTCGTTACCTGTATTAATGGCACCTGTTTGAACTTGTTATCAGTATAAAAGACACCTGTCCACAACCTCAAACAGTCACACTCCAAACTCCACTATGGCCAAGACCAAAGAGCTGTCAAAGGACACCAGAAACAAAATTGTAGACCTGCACCAGGCTGGGAAGACTGAATCTGCAATAGGTAAGCAGCTTGGTTTGAAGAAATCAACCGTGGGAGCAATTATTAGGAAATGGAAGACATACAAGACCACTGATAATCTCCCTCGATCTGGGGCTCCACGCAAGATCTCACCCCGTGGGGTCAAAATGATCACAAGAACGGTGAGCAAAAATCCCAGAACCACACGGGGGGACCTAGTGAATGACCTGCAGAGAGCTGGGACCAAAGTAACAAAGCCTACCATCAGTAACACACTACGCCGCCAGGGACTCAAATCCTGCAGTGGCAGACGTGTCCCCCCTGCTTAAGCCAGTACATGTCCAGGCCCGTCTGAAGTTTGCTAGAGTGCATTTGGATGATCCAGAAGAGGATTGGGAGAATGTCATATGGTCAGATGAAACCAAAATATAACTTTTTGGTAAAAACTCAACTCGTCGTGTTTGGAGGACAAAGAATGCTGAGTTACATCCAAAGAACACCATACCTACTGTGAAGCATGGGGGTGGAAACATCATACTTTGGGGCTGTTTTTCTGCAAAGGGACCAGGACGACTGATCCGTGTAAAGGAAAGAATGAATGGGGCCATATATCGTGAGATTTTGAGTGAAAACCTCCTTCCATCAGCAAGGGCATTGAAGATGAAACGTGGCTGGGTCTTTCGGCATGACAATGATCCCAAACACACCGCTCGGGCAACGAAGGAGTGGCTTCGTAAGAAGCATTTCAAGGTCCTGGAGTGGCCTAGCCAGTCTCCAGATCTCAACCCCATAGAAAATCTTTGGAGGGAGTTGAAAGTCTGTGTTGCCCAGCGACAGCCCCAAAACATCTCTGCTCTAGAGGAGATCTGCATGGAGGAATGGGCCAAAATACCAGCAACAGTGTGTGAAAACCTTGTAAAGACTTACAGAAAACGTTTGACCTGTGTCATTGCCAACAAAGGGTATATAACAAAGTATTGAGAAACTTTTGTTATTGACCAAATACTTATTTTCCACCATTATTTGCAAATAAATTCAATAAAAATCCTACAATGTGATTTTCTGGATTTTTTTTTCTCATTTTGTCTGTCATAGTTGACGTGTACCTATGATGAAAATTACAGGCCTCTCTCATCTTTTTAAGTGGTAGAACTTGCACAATTGGTGGCTGACTAAATACTTTTTTTCCCCACTGTATATATTATTATATTATATACATCTATGTATTGTTACAGTGGCTTGCGAAAGTATTCACCCCCCCTTGGCATTTTTCCAATTTTTTTTGCCTTACAACCTGGAATACAAATTGATTTTTTTGGGGGTTGTATCATTTGACTTACACAACATGCCTACCACTTTGAAGATGCAAAATAAGTTTTGGGGTGAAACAAACAAGAAATAAGACAAAAGATTCTCGATTGGATTGAGGTCTGGGCTTTGACTAGGCCATTCCAAGACATTTAAATGTTTCCCCTTAAACCACTCGAGTGGTTTTCACTGTGGGGATGGTGTTCTCGGGGTGTTGAGAGGTGTTAGGTTTGCGTCAGACATAGCGTTTTCCTTGATGGACAAAAACCTCAATTTTAGTCATTTTAGTCATCTGACCAGAGTACCTTCTTCCATATGTTTGGGGAGTCTCCCACATGTCTTTTGGCGAATACCAAACGTGTTTGCTTATTTTTTTCTTTAAGAAATGGCTTTTTTCTGGCCACTCTTCCATAAAGCCCAGCTCTTGGAGTGTACGGCTTAAAGAGGTCCTATGGACAAATACTTCAATCTCCACTGTGGAGCTTTGCAGCTCCTTCAGGGTTATCTTTGGTCTCTTTGTTGCCTCTCTGATTAATGCCCTCCTTGCCTGGTCCGTGAGTTTTGGTGGGCGGCCCTCTCTTGGCAGGTTTGTTGTGGTGCCATATTCTTTCCATTTTTTAATAACGGATTTAATGGTGCTCCGTGGGATGTTCAAAGTTTCAGATTTTTTTTATAACCCAACCCTGATCTGTACTTCTCCACAACTTTGTCCCTGACCTGTTTGGAGAGCTCCTTGGTCTTCATGGTGCCGCTTGCTAGGTGGTTCCCCTTGCTTAGTGGTGTTGCAGACTCTGGGCCCTTTCAGAACAGGTGTATATATACTGAGATCATGTGACAGATCATGTGACACTTAGATTGCACACAGGTGGACTTTATTTAACTAATTATGTGACTTATGAAGGTAATTGGTTGCACCAGATCTTATTTAGGGGCTTCATAGCAAAGGGGGTGAATACATATGCACGCACCACTTTTCCGTTATTTAATATTATTAGCTACTTAGTTAAATGGAGAAAAAAACAAAACAGTATTGTCCCATCGCTGCAACTCCCATACGGACTCGGGAGAGGCGAAGGTCAAGAGCCATGCGTCCTCCGAAACACGACCCCCCGCCAAGCCGCACTGCTTCTTGACACACTGCTCGCTTAACCCGGAAGCCAGCCGCACCAATGTTTCAGAGGAAACGCCATACATACAACTGGCGAACATGTCAGCATGCATGCGCCCGGGCCCGCCACAGGAGTCGCTAGAGCGCGATGGGAAAAGGACATCCCGGCCGGCCTAATCCGGACGACGCTGGGCCAATTGTGCGCCGCGTCATGGGTCTCCCGGTCGCGGCCGGCTGCGACACAGCCCGGGATCGAACCCGGGTCTGTAGTGACGCCTCAAGCACTGCGATGCAGTGCCTTACAACGCTGCACCGGAAATTAATAACTTTTCCATCAACTTCCGGGTCAGTAGCTTCAGCCCAACATCACACACACACACACACACACACACACACACCAACTGGCACTCACAAGTGCCTGAATGATTTATTGCCACAATTGCTTCATATACACATAAAACCTGCATCACAGACATAGAAAACACAGGAGACTCTTTACAGTTCACACCTGGGTCTCACACATTATGGAAAATATAAAATACTTACAAATATCTGAGGTGAGCTTGATACCAAAAGAGGCAATCTGCAGTTGCTACATCCATTTGTGGACTTATAAATGAATGATATATACCCATTTCATTCTTGAAGAATATAATTTATAAATGCCTCATGAGCTTAGTCCAACTGTCGTACCCCGTCAGCACCCACAATATAAGCTTGTTTTATACCAATGTTTGGAAACAAAGTAAATGTAAACAAACACTGTAAAACCTTAAAACGTGGTTAAAACCAATCCTTGCATCTGTCTATGAATTTGAGTGGTTACATTTCTCCAGGGTTGTCCCTGAGCTTTTCACCGAAACAGTGGCGGGGAACTTGTTTTTGCTGCTGATTGCCCCTTTTAAAGGTACCATTCCATTCAATCAATCAATCAATCAATTTTATTTTATATAGCCCTTCTTACATCAGCTAATATCTCGAAGTGCTGTACAGAAACCCAGCCTAAAACCCCAAACAGCTAATAATGCAGGTGTAGAAGCACGGTGGCTAGGAAAAACTCCCTAGAAAGGCAAAACCTAGGAAGAAACCTAGAGAGGAACCAGGCTATGAGGGGTGGCCAGTCCTCTTCTGGCTGTGCCGGGTGGAGATTATAACAGAACCATGCCAAGATGTTCAAAAATGTTCATAAGTGACAAGCATGGTCAAATAATAATCAGGAATAAATCTCAGTTGGCTTTTCATAGCCGATCATTAGAGTTTAAAACAGCAGGTCTGGGACAGGTAGGGGTTCCATAACCGCAGGCAGAACAGTTTAAACTGGAATAGCAGCAAGGCCAGGCGGACTGGGGACAGCAAGGAGTCACCACGGCCGGTAGTCCCGACGTATGGTCCTAGGGCTCAGGTCTCTCAGTTGGCTTTTCATAGCCGATCATTTAGAGTTGAAAACAGCAGGTTTTTGGTTCCAAAAGGAGAGAATAATATATTTATAAGTATTGGACATAAACAATAATAAATAAACTCAACTGCGTTACCCACTCCTGTCAGCAGATGGCGATGTGCGTCTGGCGATGCTGTCAGAGTGTGACGTATAATCTAGTGGACGGAACGCTTCTTCAACAACAGCTAGTCAGCCAACTCGGTAGCTTGTTAGCTTCAAGCTCTTAGACGCTTTCGTGTATATTATCCAGTGTGTTTTAAAAGCACTCCTGTCACCTTGTGTCGTATAGCTAGCTAGTTACCCCTTGAATGTAATATTTATGTTGCTATAGCTAGCTAATGCTAACATCTCCGACCATGAGCTCACTAAGCTACTATCCTCCTGCTAAACAAGAGGAGGTCTGCTGGACGGAGAAAGAGGGTCTTTGGCTGAACATTGTCGTGAAAGAGGAGAAGGATGAGGAAGATGTCACAGTAAAACAAGAAGTAGAGGGTGAGGCTGTTACCGTGAAAGAAGAAGTGAAAGAAGTTACAGTGAAAGAAGAGGAAGAAGCGTTAAGAGTGAAAAGAGAAGAGAATATTACCGTGAAAGAAGAGGATGCCGTTTTTGGAGCGAAGAGGGAGGGAGAGATAACTGTCACATTGAAGGAGGAGGAGGAAGAGACTGAAGGTCTAATTAACACCAGTAAGTGCTGTCTTAAAAATAGTATCACTAACTGTTGTTGAACTGAGACGTGGTTTTAAAACGGCATTCAACTGAAGTGATACATGTGATTATGTTCTTTTTTAATGTAGAAATTGTAAAAACTATATTAAGTAGCCTAATAATGGACTAAAGGAGCCGTTTGAACCAGAATCTGGGCTTACAGGAGACGTTCAATATGGAGATCCTCCTTTTCAAGCTTAATAATGTCAAAATACGTTCTGGACTAAGCAAAGAATGGAGTTTCGCTGAGCAACTATGATCAGTACTGCTGTCCCACTGGTATGTACTCCCAAAAAAGGTTTAAATAAAAAGTTACAAGCAACCAAAATAATACCTTAAATACCTTGTCTGGAAATAAGTGTTGTTTTTGAGCCCCAAATCCACCTCTTCTGCACCCAGGAGGATCCAATTGAGATCTTCCCTGTATGTAGCCTCTGCTTCCAGGCTGATGAGGTGAAAGCCTGGTGGACACTTTACTCAGTACTTTGTTGAAGCACCTTTGGCAGCGATTACAGCCTCGAGTCTTCTTGGGTATGATGCTACAAGCTTGGCACACCTGTATTTGGGGGTTTCTCCATTCTTCTCTGCAGATCCTCTCAAGCTCTGTCAGGTTGGATGGGGAGTGTCGCTGCACAGCTATTTTCAGGTCTCTCCAGAGATATTAGATCAGGTTCAAGACCGGGCTCTGGCTGGGCCACTCAAGGACATTCAGAGACTTGTCCCAAAGCCACTCCTGCGTTGTCTTGGCTGTGTGCTTAGGGTCGTTGTCCTGCTGGAAGGTGAACCTTTGCCCCAGTCTGAGGTCCTGAGCGCTCTAGAGAAGGTTTTCATCAAGGATCTCTCTGTACTTTGCTCTGTTCATCTTTCCCTCGATCCTGATAGTCTCCCAGTCCCTGCCGCTGAAAAACATCCCCACAGCATGATACTGCCACCACCAAGTTTCGCCGTAGGAATGGTGCCAGGTTTCCTCCAGACATGACGCTTGGCATTCAGGCCAAAGAGTTCAATCTTGTTTCTCATGGTCTGAGAGTCCTTAAGGTGCCTTTTGGCAAACTCCAAGCGGGCTGTCATGTGCCTTTGACTGAGGAGTGGCTTCTGTCTGGCCACTCTACCGCAAAGGCCTGATTGGTGGAATGCTGCAGAGATGGTTGTCCTTCTGGAAGGATCTCCCATCTCCACAGAGGAGCTCAGTCAGAGTGACCATCAGGCCCTTCTTCCCCGATTGCTCAGTTGCATTTTAAAATAAGGCTGTAACAAAATGTGGAAAAAGTCAAGGGGTCTGAATACTTTCCGAATGCACTGTATTATTATCAGCCTATAACATGACATTATCTATTATTATAGAGCTCTGATCAGCCTATAAACATGACATTATCTATTATTATAGAGCTCTGATCAGCCTATAAACATGACATTATCTATTATTAAAGAGCTCTGATCAGCCTATAAACATGACATTATCTATTATTATAGAGCTCTGATCAGCCTAAAACATGACATTATCTATTATTATAGAGCTCTGATCAGCCTATAAACATGACATTATCTATTATTAAAGAGCTCTGATCAGCCTATAAACATGACATTATCTATTATTATAGAGCTCTGATCAGCCTAAAACATGACATTATCTATTATTATAGAGCTCTGATCAGCCTATAAACATGACATTATCTATTATTAAAGAGCTCTGCTCAGCCTATAAACATGACATTATCTATTATTAAAGAGCTCTGATCAGCCAATAAACATGACATTATCTATTATTATAGAGCTCTGATCAGCCTATAAACATGACATTATCTATTATTATAGAGCTCTGATCAGCCTATAAACATGACATTATCTATTATTATAGAGCTCTGCTCAGCCTATAAACATGACATTATCTATTATTATAGAGCTCTGCTCAGCCTATAAACATGACATTATCTATTATTATAGAGCTCTGATAAGCCTATAAACATGACATTATCTATTATTATAGAGCTCTGCTCAGCCTATAAACATGACATTATCTATTATTATAGAGCTCTGATCAGCCTATAAACATGACATTATCTATTATTATAGAGCTCTGATCAGCCTATAAACATGACATTATCTATTATTATAGAGCTCTGCTCAGCCTATAAACATGACATTATCTATTATTATAGAGCTCTGATCAGCCTATAAACATGACATTATCTATTATTATAGCGCTCTGCTCAGCCTATAAACATGACATTATCTATTATTATAGAGCTCTGCTCAGCCTATAAACATGACATTATCTATTATTATAGAGCTCTGCTCAGCCTATAAACATGACATTATCTATTATTATAGAGCTCTGATCAGCCTAAAACATGACATTATCTATTATTATAGAGCTCTGATCAGCCTATAAACATGACATTCCATGAGAGCAAGATTAGATTTGAAGCTCTACATCTCAAGTTTATTTTGTATTATGTTGTGAAGACTGACCTCAGGCTATTGTGGGATATAGTCTGGATTAAACCTCATAGGAAGACGGTTTTAGCATGTGGAGGTTTCATTCAGGTCGCTGTTTAGCTAAATGATATGTCTGTCTTTGGCAGGAGAGAGACCAGACTCTCACTCTGACAGCGGGAAGAGTCCTTCAGGGGAACCAGACCCAGAGACGGCCAAACCAGAGAGACGACATCAGTGCTCCCACTGTGAAAAGAGTTTTACTCATTTATGGAGTCTGAAAATGCACGAGAGAATACATACAGGAGAAAGGCCTTACCACTGCTCCCACTGTGGAAAGAGTTTTACTCAGTTAGGGGCCCTGGTTGGGCATGAGAGAACACACACAGGAGAGAAGCCTTATCACTGTTCCCACTGTGGAAAGAGTTTTACTCATTTAGGGAGTGTGAAAATGCACGAGACAATACATACAGGAGAAAAGCCTTACCACTGCTCCCACTGTGGAAAGAGTTTTACTCAGTTAGGGGCCCTGGTTGGGCATGAGAGAACACACACAGGAGAGAAGCCTTATCACTGTTCCCACTGTGGAAAGAGTTTTATGTGGTATGGGAGCCTGAATGAGCATGAGAGGACACACACAGGAGAAAAGCCCTACCAATGTTCCCAGTGTGAAAAGAGTTTTACCCATCAAGGGAGCCTGAAAGTGCATGAAAGAATACACACAGGAGAAAAGCCCTACCAATGTTCCCAGTGTGAAAAGAGTTTTACCCGATCATGGGGCCTGAAAAAGCATGAGAGAACACACACTGGAGAAAAGCCCTACCAACATACTAAAAGACAGGAGGAGAAGACATACCACTGCTCTCATTGTGGAAAGACATTTTCCCAGTCAGAGGACCTGAAATCCCATGAGAGAATAGAGAGGCTGTGTTCTGACTTGTGTTTTTGATAAAAAATGCTAGCTAGTTTCGTCAACAACAACAACAGCTAGTCAGCCACGTTGGTAGCTTGCTAGACAACATAGCCGAAACATTATAGCTCTTGAGATTATTTCGGTGTCACTGTGTTTAAGAAAATATATGTTGTATAGATAGTTACCCCATTTATTTCATATGTAAGTTACTAATCAGCTGGCTGAATAGCTAGAATAGCCTAACACTAGGCTAGTAGCTCATCTTAACTAGCTAACATCCTCCTATCTGGCTAAGTAACACTAGGCTAATGCTAACAAGCTAGCTAACATCCTCCTATCTGGCTAAGTAACACTAGGCTAATGCTAACAAGCTAGCTAACATCCTCCTATCTGGCTAAGTAACACTAGGCTAATGCTAACTAGCTAGCGAACATCCTCCTATCTGGCTAAGTAACACTAGGCTAATGCTAACTAGCTAGCTAACATCCCCGACCATGAGCTCACTAAGCTACTCCCTCCTGCTAAAGAAGAGGAGGTCTGCTGGATGGAGAAAGAGGGTCTGTGGCTGAACATTGTTGTGAAAGAGGAGAAGGAAGAGGAGGATGTCACAGTAAAGAAAGAAGATGAGGAAGTTACAGTGAAAGAAAAAGAAGAAGAGAGAGAGGAGGATGCCGTTCTTGGAGTGAAGGAGGAGGGAGAGATAACTGTCATGTTGGAAGAGGAGAAGGAAACAGTACTTACTTGAGGGAGTGTGCAATTGGCATGCTGACTGCAGGAATGTCCACCAGAGCTGTTGCCAGAGAATTTAATGTCAATTTCTCTACCATAAGCCGATCCCACAGACCACGTGTAACCACACCAGCCCAGGACATCCACATCCGGCTTGTTCACTTAAGGGATCGTCTGAGATCAGCCGCCCGAACAGCTGATGAAACTGAGGAGTATTTCTGTCTGTAATAAAGTCCTTTTGTGTGGAAAAAAATAATTCTGATTGGCTAGGCCTGACTCCCCAGTGGGTGGACCTATGCCCTCCCAGGCCCACCCATAGCTGCACCCCTCCCCAGTGGGTGGACCTATGCCCTCCCAGGCCCACCCATGGCTGCACCCCTCCCCAGTGGGTGGACCTATGCCCTCCCAGGCCCACCCATAGCTGCACCCCTCCCCAGTCATGTGAAATCCATAGATTAGGGCCTTATTCATTTATTTCAATTGACTGATTTCCTTATATATTTATTAACTGTAACTCAGTAAAATCTTTAAAATTGTTGCATGTTGCATTTATATTTTTGTTCAGTATACTTTTTATGAGAAAATGTGCAAGAATTGAAGGTGCCAACGATTGTTATAGTCATCATAAGAGTATTTTGCTGTCATAATACAAACAAATCTGCTCCTCCTCGATTAACTTCACTCTTTTCAGCTTCTGGCGAATTGCCTGCCGTTCTGTACTTTTTGGACTCTGATCTGGATTATTGACCTCTGCCTGCCCTGAGACTGCCTGCCGTTCTGTACTTTTTGGACTCTGATCTGGATTACTGATCTCTGCCTGCCCTGAGACTGCCTGCCGTTCTGTACTTTTTGGACTCTGATCTGGATTACTGATCTCTGCCTGCCCTGAGACAGCCTGCCGTTCTGTACTTTTTGGACTGATCTGGATTACTGATCTCTGCCTGCCCCTTGACCTGTTGTTTACCTGCCCCCTGATTTTGTAATAACCTTTTGTTACTTCGACACTGTCAACATCTGGGTCTTCTCCTGAAACGTGATACAGTGAATGTGAGTATATTTAGGTGGTTTAAATTATTAACTTTCCTGCTAAGCTTCTAAAAGTTGACGGTGCCAAAATCTTGCCAATGCATTCATTATTCTACTAACTATGACTGAGTGTGAGACATGTTCTCCATAATGTACAGTACCAGTCTAAAGTTTGGACACCTATTCATTCAAGGGTTTTCCTTTATTTTTACTATTTTATTTACATTGTAGAATAATAGTGAAGATGTCAAAACTATGAAATAACACATATGGAATCATGTAGTAACCAAAAAAGTGTTAAACGAAGTCGGGGGAGAAGGGCCTTGGTCAGGGAGGTGACCAAGAAAACAATGGTCACTCTGACAGAGTTCCAGAGTTCCTCTGTGGAGATGGGAGAACCTTCCAGAAGGACAATCTACTCTGCAGCACTCCACCAATCAGGCCTTTATGGTAGAGTGGCCAGACGGAAGCCAATCCTCAGTAAAAGGCACATGACAGCCCGCTTGGAGTTTGCCAAATGGCATCTAAAGGACTCTCAGACCATGAGAAACAAGATTATCTGGTCTGATGAAACCAAGATTGAACTCTTTGGCCTGAATGCGAAATGTCACGTCTGGGGGAAACCAGGCACCATCCCTACAGTGATGCATGGTGGTGGCAGCATCATGCTGTGGGGATATTTTTCAGCGACAGGGACTGGGAGACTAGTCAGGATCGAAGGAAAGATGAACGGAGCAAAGTACAGAGAGATCCTTGATGAAAACCTGCTCCAGAGCACTCAGGACCTCAGACTGGGGCGAAGGTTCACCTTCCAACCGGACAACGACCCTAAGCACACAGCCAAGACAACGCAGGAGCGGCTTCGGGACAAGTCTCTGAATGTCCTTGAGTAGCCCAGCCAGAGTCCGGACTTGAATCCGATCAAACATCTCTTGAGAGACCTGAAAATAGCTGTGCAGTGACGCTCCCCATCCAACCTGACAGAGCTTGAGAGGATCTGCAGAGAAGAATGGGAGAAACTCCCCAAATACAGGTGTGCCCAAGCATGTAGCGTCATACCCAAGAAGACTTGAGGCTGTAATCGCTGCCAAAGGTGCTTCAACAAAGTACTGAGTAAAGGGTCTGAATGCTTATGTACATTTCATATTTCAGTTTGTATTTGTTATACATTTGCCAAAAATTCTAAAAACCAGTTTTTGCTTTGTCGTTATGGGGTATTGTGTGTGTGTGTGTATATTGATGAGGGATAAAAACAATTTAATCCATTTTAGAACAAGGCTGTAACGTAACAATGTGGAAAAGTGAAGGGGTCTGAATACTTTCTGACTGCACTGTATATGAAGTGCCGTGGAGGGCACAATATTACAATGTTGCAGTCCAGAAAAGAGAGCTTTACCATCACTGCCAAAAGCCTGGGCCTCTGATGGAGGCTGTAGAACTGTCATCAACATGCTTCAGTATTCTCCCTTCTCTCTAGGAGCATTTGGGTGCCAAGATCCACATAGGCTCCTCTGGACCGTACCAGAACCCATAGGCTCCTCTGGACCGTACCTCTCCCAGAACCCATAGGCTCCTCTGGACCGTACCTCTCCCAGAACCCATAGGCTCCTCTGGACCGTATATATGAAGCGATGTATGTAGAAAAGTTATTCAAGCAACCTTTTTCAGCGAGCGGTTGATTGGACTGGCAGTGGACGAAGTGCACACTGTTGTTCACCGGTTAGTCTATATTTCAGTCTACATGTTCAGATGAACTCCTGGCTAGCTATTGCCGCTAGCTAGCTGTATCATTCATCCTACTTCGCTATCAACTGGCTAGCTGTATCATTCATCCCACTTTACTATCAACTGGCCAGCTGCATCATTCATCCTACTTTACTATCAACTGGCTAGCTGTATCTATCATTCATCCTACTTTACTATCAACTGGCCAGCTGTATCATTCAACCTACTTTAAAATCAACTGGCTAGCTGTATCTATCATTTATCTTACTTTACTATCAACTGGCCAGCTGTATCATTCATCCTACTTTACTATCATCTGGCCAGCTGCATCATTCATGCAGCATTCATCCTACTTTATGATCAACTGGCCAGCTGTATCATTCATCCTACTTTACTATCAACTGGCCAGCTGCATTTCATCATACTTTACTATCAACTGGCTAGATGCATCATTCATCCTACTTTACTATCAACTGGCCAGCTGTATCTATATTCATCCTACTTTACTATCAACTGGCCAGCTGTATCATTCATCCTACTTTACTATCAACTGGCCAGCTGCATCATTCATTCTACTTTACTATCAACTGGCTAGCTGCATCATTCATCCTACTTTACTATCAACTGGCCAGCATGTATATATCATTCATCCTACTTTACTATCAACTGGCCAGCTGCATCATTCATCCTACTTCGCTATCAACTGGCTAGCTGTATCATTCATCCTACTTTACTATCAACTGGCCAGCTGCATCATTGATCCTACTTTACTATCAACTGGCTAGCTGTATCTATCATTCATCCTACTTTATTATCAACTGGCTAGCTGTATCATTCATCCTGTTCACCGGTTAGTCTATATTTCAGTCTACATGTTCAGATGAACTCCTGGCTAGCTATTGCCGCTAGCTAGCTGTATCATTCATCCTACTTTACTATCAACTGGCTAGCTGTATCATTCAACCTACTTTAAAATCAACTGGCTAGCTGTATCTATCATTTATCTTACTTTACTATCAACTGGCCAGCTGTATCATTCATCCTACTTTACTATCATCTGGCCAGCTGCATCATTCATCCTACTTTACTATCAACTGGCCAGCTGTATCATTCATCCTACTTTACTATCAACTGGCCAGCTGCATTTCATCATACTTTACTATCAACTGGCTAGCTGTATCATTCATCCTACTTTACTATCAACTGGTAAGCTGCATCATTGATCCTACTTTACTATCAACTGGCCAGCTGTATCATTCATTCTACTTTACTATCAACTGGCCAGCTGTATCTATCATTCATTCTACTTTACTATCAACTGGCCAGCTGCATCATTCATCCTACTTTACTATCAACTGGCTAGCTGCATCTATCATTCATCCTACTTCGCTATCAACTGGCCAGCTGCATCATTCATCCTACTTTACTATCAACTGGCCAGCTGTATCATTCATCCTACTTTACTATCAACTGGCCAGCTGCATCATTAATACTACTTTACTATCAAATGGCTAGCTGCATCATTCATCCTACTTTACTATCAACTGGCCAGCATGTATATATCATTCATCCTACTTTACTATCAACTGGCCAGCTGAATCATTCATCCTACTTAACTATCAACTGGCTAGCTGCATCATTCATACTACTTTACTATCAACTGGCCAGCATGTATATATCATTCATCCTACTTTACTATCAACTGGCCAGCTGCATCATTCATCCGACTTTACTATCAACTGGCTAGCTGCATCATTCATCCTACTTTACTATCAACTGGCCAGCTGAATCTATCATTCATACTACTTTACTATCAACTGGCTAGCTGTATCTATCATTCATCCTACTTTATTATCAACTGGCTAGCTGTATCTATCATTCATCCTACTTTACTATCAACTGGCTAGCTGTATCAACTGGCTAGCTGCATCTATCATTCATCCTACTTCGCTATCAACTGGCCAGCTGCATCATTCATCCTACTTTACTATCAACCGGCTAGCTGCATCTATCATTCATGCTACTTTACGATCAACTGGCCAGCTGCATCATTCATCCAACTTTACTATCAACTGGCTAGCTGCATCATTCATCCTACTTTACTATCAACTGGCCAGCTGTATCATTCATCCTACTTTACTATCAACTGGCAAGCTGTATCTATCATTCATCCTACTTTACTATCAACTGGCCAGCTGTATCTATCATTCATCCTACTTTACTATCAACTGGCTAGCTGTATCATTCATCCTACTTTACTATCAACTGGCCAGCTGTATCTATCATTCATCCTACTTTACTATCAACTGGCCAGCTGTATCATTCATCCTACTTTACTATCAACTGGCCAGCTGCATCATTCATCCTACTTTACTATCAACTGGCTAGCTTGATATCTATCATTCATCCTCTGGATAAGAGCGTCTGCTAAATGACTAAAAATGTAAAATGTAAATGGTTCTACATTGTTAAATTCATTAAAATACTCATACAACAATGTTAAAACATTGTGACATTATTTAATTGATATCATGAAACAACTCCTTCAAGTATGTACTTTCTGATGTTTAATCAGAGTTCTTTTAGCAGCGTATCTCATGCCACATTGATCACAGCTATAAGGTTTCTCTCCAGTGTGCGTTCTCAAATGTTCCATCAGGTTCCTTGAATCACTTAAACTCTTCCCACAGTCAGAGCAGCAGTGAGGTTTCTCTACTGTGTGTGTTCTCTGGTGTGATTTTAAACACCCTGATGAAACAAAACTCTTTCCACAGTCAGAGCAGTGGAAAGGTTTCTCTCCGGTGTGTCTTCTCTGATGTACCTTCAGGCTGCTTGAATCACTAAAACTCTTCCCACATTGATCACAGCTATAAGGTTTCTCTCCAGTGTGCGTTCTCAAATGTACGACCAGGATGCTTGATCGACTAAAATTCTTCCCACATTGATCACAGCTATAAGGTTTCTCTCCAGTGTGCGTTCTCAAATGTGCCATCAGGTTGCTTGATGCACTAAAACTCTTCCCACATTGATCACAGCTATAAGGTTTCTCTCCAGTGTGCGTTTTCAAATGTTCTTTTAGGCAGCTTGAGTGAGTAAAACTCTTCCCACATTGATCACAGCTATAAGGTTTCTCTCCAGTATGGATTCTCAGATGTTTTTTAAGTTCTGCTGAAGAGGTGAATCTCTTCCCACAGTCAGAGCAGCAGTGAGAATTCTCTCCTGTGTGTATTCTTAGGTGTAGTTGTAGTGAATCTGATCTTGAGTAACTCTTCCCACAGTCAGAGCAGCAGTGAGATTTCTTCCCTGTGGGTTTCCGCTGGTGTTTCTTGAGGTGTTCTGATCTGGAGGGACTCTTCTCTGCCTCCTTAGCGTCATGATGTTGTTGAGGCTCCCCAGAGGATCCACGATAGTCACGTCTCTCTTCTGTGTGAACGACAAAGTCAGACAGATGGTTAAAGGCCCACAACAGCAGAAATACTGTTTATTTGAGATAAAAGGTTATGCCCAGAGCGTACCCATGAAGCTGTACAACAATTGACATCTGTTAAATTATTTGACAATTGTCTTAAGACAGTCAAGGGAGCAATAATAGTAATATTTTGTCTTGTTTTCACATTAGTAGTAACATCGATGATTGTAGGCTAGAAATATTAATACACACAAAACATATTAACAAAATCATCCACTGTGAAAGTTGATACTTGCAGGCCCTTCATATGTAGGCTATGAGCAGCACTTCGTTAAATTGATCAAATCAGTTATTGTTTTCTTGATCAAACCGTGAGCAACACCTGTCAAACTAATTTCTCTCAAAACACAGGGATGTCGATTCCCACGGGACTAGTATTACCAGAGGACCTTGGAGTTCGCCAAAAAATATTTGTACATAATATAACCATATACAATTTATGTATCACATGTCTTAGAGCGATGGACTGTGCCATCTCCGTGGCCTCCACAAAGTCTTGTGCACCAGCTGTTCCGGACGACTGTTTGATCACTCTCTCCTTAGCCGATGTGAGTATGACCTTTAACCCCTGTAAATCTAAGCCGTTGGGGGAGGGGGTGTAAACTGACATATGGAATTGTTTTAAGATGGTCGTACTATGGATTACTTAAATTACTTAGATTGAAGCAAATTTGCGTCAATTGACTCCAAGGGGTTAAACAGGTTAATCTTCACAGACAGATTACCAGGACGCGTACTCAGAGCATGCACTGACCAGCTGGCAAGAGTCTTCACTGACATTTTAAAACGTCTCCCTGACCGCGTCTGTAATACCTACATGTTTCAAGCAGAGGCATTAATATGGAGTTGGTCCCCCATTTGCTGCTATAACAACCTCCACTCTTCTGGGAAGGCTTTCCACTAGATGTTGGAACATTGCTGCGGGGACTTGCTTCCATTCAGCCACAAGAGCTTTAGTGAGGTCGGGCACTGACGTTGGGCGATTAGGCCTGGCTCGCAGTCGGCCTTCCAATTCATCCCAAAGGTGTTCGATGGGGTTGAGGTCAGGGCTCTGTGCAGGCAAGTCAAGTTCTTCCACACCGATCTCGACAAACCATTTCTGTTTGGACTTCGCTTTACGCACAGGGGCATTGTCATGCTGAAACAGGAAAGGGCCTTCCCCAAACTGTTGCCACAAAGTTGGAAGCACAGAATCGTCTAGAATGTCACTGTATGCTGTAGCGTTAAGATTTCCCTTCACTGGAACTAAGGGGACCGAACCATGAATAACAGCCCCAGGCCATTATTCCTCCTCCACCAAACATTACAGTTGGCACTATGCATTGGGGCAAGTAGTGTTCTCCTGGCGTCCGCTAAACCCAGATTCGTCCGTCTTGATCACTCCAGAGAACGCCTTTCTACTCTCCAGTGTCCAATGGCAGCAGCTCACCACTCCAGCCGACGGCATTGCGCATGGTGATCTGGGGCTTGTGTGTGGCTGCTCGGCCATGGAAACCCATTTCATGAAGCTCCCGACTAACAGTTATTCTACTGACGTTTCTTCCAGAGGCAGTTTGGAACGCGCTTCAGCACTCGGCGGACCCGTTCTGTGAGCTTGTGTGGCCTACCACTTCGCGCTTCAGCCGTTGTTGCTCCTAGCATCTCTGTCGACAAAACAGCCTATCGACCAAACAATCGACCAGTCGACTAGGGTCAGCCCTAATAAAAATGAAAATACATTTGCAGAATATTATACAATGACTTATCAACAGCTCCAACAATTTCACCCCCACAGGAAAGCCTCACTGGCAGATATAGAAAGACCCATAAACTGTATAGCCATTGATTCTTTAAGAATATAACTTTTAAATGCCGCAAATGTTTCAACTGTCTTACGCCATCAGAAACCAAAACATAAGCTCATATAACGCCACTGTTTGTAAACAAACACTGTATAGCCTCAATTTGGTTAAAACTGTGATTTTGACCTTATGGACTGCCAGTCCTTGTATTCATAGTGTAGTGAATTCCAGGGGTAGCCCTGAGCTGGACTCAAACCTGGGTCCAGAGACTGTCAAGCCAACACCTTATAACTGTTATACCAAGATGTCTGAACTTCTTGATGAGGTCGCTAGGTTTTGGGTTAAGGTTGCTACAATAGCTTTCTCTATGAATTTGAGAGTGGTTACATTTCTCCAGCCCCCATCCCTCAGCTGTTTACCAAACCAAGTCTAAGGGCAGCCATTTTGTTTATGTTTAAATCCAAGGTTGTCCCTTTAAAAAAGCCACACATCAATCAATCAACCAATCTGCAGTTCAAACAATAACAAAGCTGTCATTCTGCCACTGTTTTGGTAATAAGATGATGGATGGGGCTGGAGAAATGTAACTACTCTCAAAATCATAGACAGACCTATGGATGCAAGGACTGACCATCCATGATATCACCATTATAGTTTTAACCATGTTGATTTACATTTACACTGTTTCTAAACATTGGAGTAAAAAAAGCTTATTTTGTGATCTGATGGGGTACGACAGTTGAACTAAGCTTATGAGGCATGTGTTATATTCTTCAAGAATATAAATAATTTAAAAGTCCAAATATGGATGTAGCAACTGCAGATTTCACCTTTAACACCACACATCAGTTCAACAACTGCAGAGTTTGTGCCTCTGTTTTTAAGACAGTACTTACTAGTGTTAATCAGGGCCCGGTTTCTCAAAAGCATCTTACTGCTAAGGTCATCATTAGAACCATTGGATGCCTTAAGGTGCCTTTGGGAAACCGGGACCAGATATCCAGTTTCCTCCTCTTCTTCCTCCTCCTTTTTCGAGGACAGTCACCTCCTCCTCCTCCTCTTTCACTCCAAAAACGGGAGCCTCCTCTTCTTTCACTGTAACATCCTCCTCCTCTTTCACTCTGAACGCGTCTTCCTCTTCTTTCACTGTAACATCCTCCTCCTCTTTCACTCTGAACGCGTCTTCCTCTTCTTTCACTGTAACGTCTTTCTCTTCTTCTTTCACGGTAACAGCTTCACCCTCTACTTGTTTTTGTATTGTAACATCCTCCTCTTCCTCCTCCTCTTTCACTAGAGCTTCTTTCTCCGTCCAGCAGACCTCCTCTTCTTTAGCAGGAGGAGAGTAGCTTAGTGAGCTCATGGTCGGGGATGTTAGCTAGCTAGGCTAGTGCTAACTTAACCAGCCAGCTAGCTGACCAATAACAACAACACCGTAAATATGAAATTAAATGGGATAACTAACTAGACGACAGAAGTGGGTTTAAAACACAGCGGCTAATATACACGAAAGCGTCTAAAGAGCTTTATTGGTTGGGCTATTTTGTCTAGCAAGCTACCGAGGTGTCTGACTAACTGTTGCTGCTGTTGAAAGAAGCGTCCCGTCCACTAGATTATACGTCACACTAGCAGCATAGCCTTAAAGTCCCACATCGCCATCTGCTGACTGGAGTGGGTAACGAAGTTGAGTAAAATGTAGATTTTATTTTCAGACAAAAAGTTAAAGGGTAGGAAGCATGAGTTTTTACTCACCAATGTAACAACACAGTGGCGTTTTAAAGACGTAATAACGTAGTTGTAGTCATAATCTGGTTACCTATAAGTTCAAACATTATTATGTTGTAGTGTCTGAAGGTCTATTGATTTTGCTGATGTTTGCAAATGGTGTAATAGATGAACTTTACTCTGCTTTGCTGAAGCATTTGGAAAAGCATTGCTACATAGGTTTCTTGGAATAGAGGACATTTGGAGATATGTGAAAGCCGGGGATTGGTTTATTAAAATCACGCCATACTATGTCACATAGGATATAAATACCGTGTCTTAAACAATGGACTGGGAGAGAGACAACATATTGGATCAACAGATTGGCCGTTTCTCTCCAGATATCTGCAGATGTCTGTAAATTGATACTGTGATCTTTGATACAATAAACCTTTATAATCAAAGTACAGTGTAAGCAGACTTCTTATCATCACGGCATTATCAGCAACGTTTGTCTTTTCACCACAATGTTTTTAAAGTAGAACATTACTATTTTTCATGCCCTTAAAACATTTGTCTTTGGAGATTTATTTTGTAAATCTGTTAATACTCTGTAAATGCAACATTTAAAGTTTTGATTTCATGAGCCTGAAATAATAAATTTTCATACGCACAACATTTTTGTTTATATCCCTGTCAGTGAGCATTTCTCCTTTGCCAAGATAATCCATCCACTTGACAGGTGTGGCAAATCAAGAAGCCGATTAAACAGTATGATCATTACACAGGTGCACCCTGTGCTGGGGACAATAAAAGGCCACTTTAAAATGTGCAGTTTTGTCACATAACACAATGCCACAGATGTCTCAAGTTTTGAAGGAGCGTGCAATTGGCATGCTGACTGCAGGAATGTCCACCAGAGCTGTTACCAGCGAATCATCTTCAATTTAATGCTCTGAACTCCCCAATCTCCTGCATGTCCCTCTGAACTCCCCAATCTCCTGCATGTACCTCTGAACTCCCCAATCTCCTGCATGTCCCTCTGAACTCCCCAATCTCCTGCATGTTCTTCTGAACTCCCCAATCTCCTGCATGTCCCTCTGAACTCCCCAATCTCCTGCATGTACCTCTGAACTCCCCAATCTCCTGCATGTCCCTCTGAACTCCCCAATCTCCTGCATGTCCCTCTGAACTCCCCTCACTATTCACCTCCTTTTAGTCCAGTAACTTGACTTGGTTAACACACCTTTCACTTAAAGCACAAAGGTAAGGCTAGTCTGTTAAGGTGTCTGTAGGATAAACTATTTTATAAAACAAAACCAGCATTGTAAAACGGCAGCAAATTTAACAATGCTCAGAAATGGATTCAGTTGCATGGCAAGGTAGTTTTCCATGGTGTATTTGAGTCTTTCCATGTAATTAAACCACCATTGAAAACGTAGATTGACCGGGGTTAGAGGAAGCAACAGATCTGGAGATGAAAATGACGAGGGTTTCAAGTTGATTTTGATTGGGTCCGAGGCGGCCGGAAACAAAAATGGTACCACCCTCCCGACCCAACGCTGAAATATGGAAGAGATACAACCAGGAGGGGCGTGGCCTAAACTAGTAACGGTCACAGCAAACTAACGCTCTTATTTAAATCAACACTGTTAAGGACAAGCATATTAATAATAATAAATAATAATATGCCATTTAGCAGACGCTTTTATCCAAAGCGACTTACAGTCATGCGTGCATACATTTTTACATATGGGTGGTCCCGGGATCAAACCTAGCTCTACCAATTGAGCTACAGAGGACCATTAAGGTTAGAATATTGCAGAGAACAATCTAATTATTAATGTTGTAGAAAATTGTCTTTGTCCTCAGTCAAACACAAAGAACTTTCAGAGTTTTTTGTAGAATTAAGATAGACTTTATTACAATCAATATAGCCGAGGTGGTCTGCAGAGCATCTAACTTTCCACCTCTCAGCTCTCAGTTTATACAGTCAATTTACTTACATTTTACTATCCCTCCCTCTTTGGTTCCTCCACCACTGTCTCCAGTTTTCACCTCTTGACCGCTCCGCCCACTTCCTTAATGGCGGTATCTGACTTCCCTCCCTTCCAGTTCCGTGTCTGGAAACAATAGTGGTGGGACCAAGCCCTGTCATGCAAAAATAACAGAGCCATTTCCTGACTCCGTTCTTACCCCCTAATTGATTCCCAAACCTATCAATCGATACTTAAAACATGGCAGGTCCATAATCAATTTTCTCAAACATACACAAGCCTCCTCCCTCTGTACCACCCAGTCCAAACGCCCCCGTCATGCTGTGATTAACCAGGTTTAGTCTGAACTCTGTTCAACCCTGGCTCTGTTCCAGGACTATGCTTAAGGAGAGAATGCACCTATTTGTAAGTCGCTCTGGATAAGAGCGTCTCTAAATGACGTAAATGTAATGTAATGTAAATGAGAGGGCGAAGGGCAGCAGTCTGGTTTCAGTCATTGATAAGGCAGGACAGCCGTGGATTAGAGAGGAGTAAGGAATTAGACCCGAAGACAGGTCAGATGAAAAGAGAAGTCGGAAGTTTACAGACACTTACAGGTGGGAGTCATTAAAACTCGTTGAGGTATGAAGACAGATGTCTATGTTATACTGTGTATATTTACTACTGTATGAGTTCTGTTGGTGTACTCTACCTGTATGTACTGGTATCTCAAATGGCATCCTATCCCCATAGAGCTCTGCTCAAAAGTAGTGCACTATATAGGGAACAGGGAGCCATTTGAGACACACTTTATGTGTGTGTGTGTGTGTGTGTGTGTGTGTGTGTGTGTGTGTGTGTGTGTGTGTGTGTGTGTGTGTGTATGTACAGTTGAAGTCGGAAGTTTACATACACTTAGGTTGGAGTCATTAAAACTCGTTTTTTTCAACCACTCCACAAATGTCTTGTTAACAAACTATAGTTTTGGCAAGTCGGTTAGGACATCTACTTTGTGCATGACACAGGTCATTTTTCCAACAATTGTTTTACAGACTATTTCACTTATAATTCACTGTATCACAATTCCAGTGGGTCAGAAGTTTACATACACTAAGTTGACTGTGCCTTTAAACAGCTTGGAAAATTCCAGAAAATGATGTAATGGCTTTATAAGCTTCTGATAGGCTATTTGACATAATTTGAGTCAATTGGAGGTGTACCTGTGGATGTATTTCAAGGCCTACCTTCAAACTCAGTGCCTCTTTGCTTGACATCATGGGAAAATCAAAAGAAATCAGCCAAGACCTCAGAAAAAAAAAAATGTAGACCTCCACAAGTCTGGTTCATCCTTGGGAGCAATTTCCAAACGCCTGAAGGTACCACGTTCATCTGTACAAACAATAGTACGCAAGTATAAACACCATGGGACCACGCAGCCGTCATACCACTCAGGAAGGAGACGCGTTTCTGTCTCTTAGAGATGAACATACTTTGGTGCGAAAAGTGCAAATCAATCCCAGAACAACAGCAAAGGACCTTGTGAAGATGCTGGAGGAAACAGGTACAAAAGTATCTATATCCACAGTAAAATGAGTCCTATATCGACATAACCTGAAAGGCCGCTCAGCAAGGAAGAAGCCACTGCTCCAAAACCGCCATAAAAAAGCCAGACTACGGTTTGCAACTGCACATGGGGACAAAGATCGTACTTTTTGGAGAAATGTCCTCTGGTCTGATGAAACAAAAATAGAACTGTTTGGCCATAATAACTATCGTTATGTTTGGAGGAAAAAGGGGGTCTTGCAAGCCGAAGAACACCATCCCAACCGTGAAGCACGGGGGTGGCAGCATCATGCTGTGGGGGTGCTTTGCTGCAGGAGGGACTGGTGCACTTCACAAAATAGATGGCATCATGAGGAAGGAAAAGTATGTGGATATATTGAAGCAACATCTCAAGACAGCAGTCAGGAAGTTAAAGCTTGGTCGCAAATGGGTCTTCCAAATGGACAATGACCCCAAGCATACTTCCAAAGTTGTGGCAAAATGGTTTAAGGACAACAAAGTCAAGGTATTGGAGTGGCCATCACAAAGCCCTGACCTCAATCCTATAGAACATTTGTGGGCAGAACTGAAAAAGTGTGTGCGAGCAAGGAGGCATACAAACCTGACTCCGTTACACCAGCTCTGTCAGGAGGAATGGGCCAAAATTCAACCAACTAATTGTGGGAAGCTTGTGGAAGGCTACCCGAAACGTTTGACCCAAGTTAAACAATTTAAAGGCAATGCTACCAAATACTAATTGAGTGTATGTAAACTTCTGACCCACTGTGAATGTGATGAAAGAAATAAAAGCTGAAATAAATCATTCTCTCTACTTTTATTCTGACATTTTACATTCTTAAAATAAAGTGGTGATCCTAACTGACCTAAGACAGGGAATTTTTACTAGGATTAAATGTCAGGAATTGTGAATCTGAGTTTAAATGTATTTGGCTAAGGTGTATGTAAACTTCCGACTTCAACTGTATACCAGGCAGGGCAGTAACTACACCAGTGAGAGGAACCAATTAAGTTCTTGCCTAGCAACAGAGATGTACCCATGTTTAACTCTGGCTCCGTGTTCGTCATGTTGTGATTAACATTTACATTTTCGTCATTTAGCAGACGCTCTTATCCAGAGCGACTTACAAATTGGTGCATTCACCTTATGATAGCCAGTGGGACAACCACTTTACAATATATAAAAAATTTAAAAATAACATCTCTTTTTTTTCTCCGTGTCCGTCATGTTGGATTAACTATGTTTATCTGTAGTCTGAGTCTGAAGAGATGTAACTACTGTATGGTCCACTGAATAATTCCCATCTTATCCCCACTCTGGGACTTTATTGGTCCCACATCTTTACAAATGGATATAGTGACTAATATATGAATACAGGGATATGTAGTGACTAACATAAGAAGAACCATGTTGACGATATAAAGCACTAAGGTTATACTTTCAAACATTACCAATTCCAAAGGTAACAACAAATGTTTCTACTCAAAATAAAATATAAGTGTCAGTATCCAAACACATTAAAAATACACAACAATAATGCAGCTCTGTTTCAACCATAATATCTATTTAAGACAGTTGTCTTGCAATTGTATAAGCAATACATGAACTAGTGAATTATTTCCAATATTATTTCTTATAGTATAATTTATTAATGTTTACAAGGTCTAGTAATGCTTGCTCTCCATTTCGGACACTTCCCTAACAACAGACTTCTGAATCTAAGCAGAACCTGTTTACTTCCCTAACAACCGACTTCTGAATCTAAGCAGAACCTGTTTACTTCCCTAACAACCGACTTCTGAATCTAAGCAGAACCTGTTTACTTCCCTAACAACAGACTTCTGAATCTAAGCAGAACCTGTTTACTTCCCTAACCACAGACTTCTGAATCTAAGCAGAACCTGTTTACTTCCCTAACCACAGACTTCTGAATCTAAGCAGAACCAACTGATGTCTGATACCACATCATATAGTCTATTATTATTACAACCAACTGATGTCTGATACCACATCATATAGTCTATTATTATTATTACAACCAACTGATGTCTGATACCACATCATATAGTCTATTATTATTATTACAACCAACTGATGTCTGATACCACATCATATAGTCCATTATTATTACAACCAACTGATGTCTGATACCACATCATATAGTCTATTATTATTACAACCAACTGATGTCTGATACCACATCATATAGTCTATTATTATTACAACCAACTGATGTCTGATACCACATCATATAGTCTATTATTATTATTATTATTACAACCAACTGATGTCTGATACCACATCATATAGTCCATTATTATTACAACCAACTGATGTCTGATACCACATCATATAGTCTATTATTATTATTACAACCAACTGATGTCTGATACCACATCATATAGTCTATTATTATTATTATTATTATTATTATTATAATAATCTGATTTTAAATCAAGATCTGGTTTTGGTATTTTTCATTTAAATGTACGCAGCCTGTTGTCAAAAATTGATGGGGTTAGGATTTGGGCTAAATCAACTGATGCTGATGTAATTGTGTTTTCTGAAACCTGGCTCAGCAAGTCTATTTTTGATAAGGATATTTGTATAAGTGGTTACAATGTTTATCGTGCAGATCGGGTTAAGAAAGGTGGGGGTGTGGCTATATATGTCAAATCTAAATTCCATGTAAGTGTGGCAAAGTCTGAAACTATTTGTAAACAGTTGGAATTTCTTGCTTTGAATATTGAGGTTTCAAAGGGCCTCTCTATAACTGTGATTGGCTGTTATAGACCCCCCTCTGCTCTTGGTGATGCATTTTCTTCTTTGACGCACCTTATGTCTAAACTTCTTTACAGTGAAATGATCTTGATTGGTGATCTCAACTGGTGTTGGTTAAAGCCGGTGTCTGATGATTTAAAAATGTTTTGTAATTCTATGAATCTTACCCAGTTGATTAATTCACCCACTCGCCCAAATCTTAAATGCCCTGATAAATCTACCCTGATTGATTTGATATTGACAAATGTTCCACATAAATATTCTGCGGTTGGTGTTTTTGTAATGATTTAAGTGACCATTGTGCTGTTGTTGCTGTTAGAAATACTAAGGTTCCAAAAGACAAATCCACGTTTTATTCGTAAGAGAAATTTGAAGTGTTTTAATGAGCAGGCTTTCTTTCATGATTTGTTTTATTTTGACTGGAGCAAGATTGAGCTTATCCCTGATGTGGAAACTGCCTGGATATTCTTTCATGATGGTTTTTTCCAAATAGTAAACAAACATGCACCATTCCGCAGGTTCAGGGTTAAAGGGCGGGATAATCCATGGTTTTCTTCTGAGCTGTCTTGTATTATTCACGACCGTAATCTAGCCTGGGCTAAAGCAAGGAAATCTTGTTCTGATGCTGATTGGCTTATTTTTAGGCAGTTAAGAAACAAGTGTTCTTTTCTTCTCAGGAAGGCCAAGTCTGAATATTTTATGTCTGTTACCACTGATAACCTGAATGACCCTAGAAAGTTTTGGAATGCTATTAAGTCTATGTCTGGTAACAGTAATGTTAATGAATTACCGTCATGTGTTTTGAAGGACTCTGTTGCTATATATGACAAAACTGAAATGCTGAATTGTTTCAATGAGCACTTTGTATCATCTGGTAGGCTGTTTGATTCAGTGTCCTCTGTCTCTGTACAACCCTGTGTGGATGAACAAGTGTCCTCTGTCTCTGTACAACCCTGTGTGGATGAACCAGTGAGAGCTGGTCAAACTTTTAGCTTTCTGCCATTCTCAATGCAGGTGGTACATAAAGCCCTGAAATCCTTAGATCAAAGAAAGCCTGCAGGTCCTGATCTTTTGGATCCCTGCTTTTTAAATCTGGCAGCTGATTTCATAGCTGAACCACTTACATATCTGTTCAATCTTACCCTGGAATGTAATGAAATTCCAAAGATCTGGAAATCAGCATTTGTCCTACCACTTTTAAAAGGGGGAGATCCAACTCTTTTAAATAATTATAGGCCAATCTCAAAGCTGTCACCCCTGGTGAAAATACTTGAAACCCTTGTAAGTGAACAGCTAAAATAGTTTTTATTTACTAACTCTATTTTATCAATGTATCAATCGGGCTTCAGGAAGAAGCATAGCACAATTACAGCAGCCATGAAGGTTTTAAATGATATCACTGAAGCCCTTGACAAAAAACAGCACTGTGTCTCTCTTTTTATTGATCTCTCTAAGGCTTTTGATACAGTTGATCATGCTATACTAAGGCAGAGATTGTTGAGTGTAGGTCTTTCGGAGCATGCAGTTGCATGGTTTGCTAACTATCTGTCTGATAGAACTCAGTGCACTCAATTTGATGGGCTTATGTCTGTTAAATTGTCTGTCCTGAATGGTGTGCCCCAGGGCTCTGTACTTGGTCCTCTCTTATTCACTATTTATATTAATGATTTAGACAAAAATTTCCAAAATGCACAACTTCATTTTTATGCTGATGATACTGTTATTTACTGTTGTGCCTCATCTCTTACAAAAGCTTTCCAGAACTTGCAAACTGCTTTTTATACTGTTCAACATACCTTGTGTCAATTGAAGCTTATTCTCAATACTGACAAAACTAAACTAATGGTGTTTTCTAATGCAAGAAATAGACCTCTGAACCTTTCACCTGTTACTACCTGTCAGGGCAAGGAGATTGAGGTTGTAACCTCATATAAATATCTTGGAATTCTAATTGATGACGGCCTCTCTTTTAAATTGCATATTCAACAACTGACAAAAAAATTGAAGCTGAAATTGGGATTTTATTTTAGGAATAAGGCCTGTTTTTCTTTTGAAGCCAGAAGGAGGCTAGTATCAGCTACATTTATGCCTTTACTAGACTATGGGGATATTTTATATATGAATGCTTCCGCTCAGTGTTTGAGATCAATTGACACTCTTTACCATGGTACTTTGAGATTTATTTTAAACTGCAAAACCCTTACGCACCACTGCACTTTGTATACCAGGGTTGGCTGGCCTTCTCTAGTCACTCGTAGGCTCAGTCACTGGTATACTTTTTATTTACAAAGCCATTTTGGGTTTACTACCTTTTAT
Organism: Coregonus clupeaformis; assembly: GCF_020615455.1. Taxonomy (NCBI): domain Eukaryota; kingdom Metazoa; phylum Chordata; class Actinopteri; order Salmoniformes; family Salmonidae; genus Coregonus; species Coregonus clupeaformis. Next base: position 126,523 of record NW_025533820.1, on the reverse strand, counting down.
TTGGGCATTTTTATTGTTCAGAAATGTGGTGGGTACTCTCTTCGTTCACTGGACTTTATCCTGCTAACTGTTCCAAATGTCCGAACTGAATTTGGTAAAAGGTCTTTTATGTACTCTGCGCCATCGTCTTGGAACACCTTACAAAATAATTTTAAACTGGAAGAACTTGTCCCGATTGGTGTTTTTAAATCTCTGATGAAGGATTTTGAGGCTGATTCCCTGACCTGTCAATGTTTTTAATTTGCTGTTTTTGATATTGTTATACTCTTGTGAATTCATGAATGGTTTTTACTAGATTACTTGTAGTTTTTCATGTTGTCTGTCTGTAATTTTTTGTAATGACTTGGTGCTGCCTATCTTGGCCAGGACGCTCTTGAAAAAGAGATTTTAAATCTCAATGAGCCCTTCCTGGTTAAATAAAGGTTAAATAAAATAAATAAAATTATTATTATTATAACCAACTGATGTCTGATACCACATCATATAGTATATTATTATTATTATTATTATTATTATTATTATAACCAACTGATGTCTGATACCACATCATATAGTCTATTATTATTACAACCAACTGATGTCTGATACCACATCATATAGTCTATTATTATTACAACCAACTGATGTCTGATACCACATCATATAGTCTATTATTATTATTACAACCAACTGATGTCTGATGCCACATCATATAGTCTATTATTATTACAACCAACTGATGTCTGATACCACATCATATAGTCTATTATTATTATTACAACCAACTGATGTCTGATACCACATCATATAGTCTATTATTATTATTACAACCAACTGATGTCTGATACCACATCATATAGTCTATTATTATTATTACAACCAACTGATGTCTGATACCACATCATATAGTCTATTATTATTACAACCAACTGATGTCTGATTCCACATCATATAGTCTATTATTATTACAACCAACTGATGTCTGATACCACATCATATAGTCTATTATTATTATTACAACCAACTGATGTCTGATACCACATCATATAGTCTATTATTATTATTATTATTATTATTATTATTATAACCAACTGATGTCTGATACCACATCATATAGTCTATTATTATTACAACCAACTGATGTCTGATACCACATCATATAGTCTATTATTATTATTACAACCAACTGATGTCTGATACAACATCATATAGTATATTATTATTATTACAACCAACTGATGTCTGATACCACATCATATAGTATATTATTATTATTACAACCAACTGATGTCTGATACCACATCATATAGTCTATTATTATTATTACAACCAACTGATGTCTGATACCACATCATATAGTCTATTATTATTATTACAACCAACTGATGTCTAATACCACATCATATAGTCTATTATTATTACAACCAACTGATGTCTGATACCACATCATATAGTCTATTATTATTACAACCAACTGATGTCTGATACCACATCATATAGTCTATTATTATTACAACCAACTGGTGTCTGATACCACATCAAATAGTCTACTATTATTATTACAACCAACTGATGTCTGATACCACATCATATAGTCTATTATTATTATTACAACCAACTGATGTCTGATACCACATCATATAGTCTATTATTATTATTACAACCAACTGATGTCTGATACCACATCATATACAGTGGGGGGGAAAAGTATTTAGTCAGCCACCAATTGTGCAAGTTCCCCCACTTAAAAACATGAGAGAGGCCTTTAATTTTCATCATAGGTACACGTCAACTATGACTGACAAAATGAGGAAAAAAAATCCAGAAAATCACATTGTAGGATTTTTAATGAATTTATTTGCAAATTATGGTGGAAAATAAGTATTTGGTCAATAACAAAAGTTTCTCAATACTTTGTTATATACCCTTTGTTGGCAATGACACAGGTCAAACGTTTTCTGTAACTATTCACAAGGTTTTTACACACTGTTGCTGGTATTTTGGCCCATTCCTCCATGCAGATCTCCTCTAGAGCAGTGATGTTTTGGGGCTGTCGCTGGGCAACACGGACTTTCAACTCCCTCCAAAGATTTTCTAGGGGGTTGAGATCTGGAGACTGGCTAGGCCACTCCAGGACCTTGAAATGCTTCTTATGAAGCCACTCCTTCGTTGCCCGGGCGGTGTGTTTGGGATCATTGTCATGGTGAAAGACCCAGCCACGTTTCATCTTCAATGCCCTTGCTGATGGAAGGAGGTTTTCACTCAAAATCTCACAATACATGGCCCCATTAATTATTTCCTTTATACGGATCAGTCGTCCTGGTCCCTTTGCAGAAAAACAGCCCCAAGCATGATGTTTCCACCCCCATGCTTCACAGTAGGTATGGTGTTCTTTGGATGCAACTCAGCATTCTTTGTCCTCCAAACACGACGAGTTGAGTTTTTACCAAAAAGATCTATTTTGGTTTCATCTGACCATATGACATTCTCCCAATCCTCTTCTGGATCATCCAAATGCACTCTAGCAAACTTCAGACGGGCCTGGACATGTACTGGCTAAAGCAGGGGGACACGTCTCGCACTGCAGGATTTGAGTCCCTGGCGGCGTAGTGTGTTACTGATGGTAGGCTTTGTTACTTTGGTCCCAGCTCTCTGCAGGTCATTCACTAGGTCCCCCCGTGTGGTTCTGGGATTTTTGCTCACCGTTCTTGTGATCATTTTGACCCCACGGGTGAGATCTTGCGTGGAGACCCAGATCGAGGGAGATTATCAGTGGTCTTGTATGTCTTCCATTTCCTAATAATTGCTCCCACAGTTGATTTCTTCAAACCAAGCTGCTTACCTATTGCAGATTCAGTCTTCCCAGCCTGGTGCAGGTCTACAATTTTGTTTCTGGTGTCCTTTGACAGCTCTTTGGTCTTGGCCATAGTGGAGTTTGGAGTGTGACTGTTTGAGGTTGTGGACAGGTGTCTTTTATACTGATAACAAGTTCAAACAGGTGCCATTAATACAGGTAACGAGTGGAGGACACAGGAGCCTCTTAAAGAAGAAGTTACAGGTCTGTGAGAGCCAGAAATCTTGCTTGTTTGTAGGTGACCAAATACTTATTTTCCAACATAATTTGCAAATAAATTCATTAAAAATCCTACAGTGTGATCCTCAATTTGTCTGTCATAGTTGACGTGTACCTATGATGAAAATGACAGGCCTCTCTCATCTTTTTAAGTGGGAGAACTTGCACAATTGGTGGCTGACTAAATACTTTTTTCCCCACTGTATGGTCTCTTTGTCTCGGGACCTTCTTCCGTCACTAGGGGTCTCCGGATCAGGCAGAGTCCCTCTCAATCCATCGACATCGGTCTGCGGAGAGTGTCCTTCTGGCAGCGTACCAATAGGGAAGCTGGGAGTCACTACTGCAAAGACACACAGACAAAGACAGACACAAAAGAAAACAATGCTACACAATGGCGGGGCCATCTTCCTCTTCTGGGGTTGGAACTCTCCTACAGTGGGACACATGGATCCAGGTATCTGTCGCTGCTACTTTCACCGTCATCGAGGTAGCCAGCAACACCTGGTTCGGGCCCCTCCACCTAGGGTCTTTCCAGCTCTTTCTTCTGTAGTCTTTTACCGCCACAAAGTTTCCAGGGTGCAGACAATGCTCAGATCCTCCTGCTCGGTTGGGCAGAGAAGCCTTCACCCATGAGAAGAGAGTCTTAAGAACATTGTTAAGTGAGACACAGTATGCTACTACTGTACCATGTCTTCTCATCAGTCAGGAGAAGCCTTGAGATTAGGAAGTCCACATTCTTGCAGCAGTCCACTAGTTTCAGAGACAGGTCCCCTTTGTACTTTGTCTCCGGCCACAAATACATTTGCACATAAAACATTCCATCTAACTCATAACACATTAATTACTACTGCTCATATTCTTAATACAATTTGCATATTTACCAAAGGCCCAGGGGACCGGTAATTCCCCCTTTGGACACATGACTCACATCGTGATTCACCATGCACCCAAAAAACAAAACAACAACATTGCCTGTGAAACCAAAATAACCAATGAAATTAGAATGACAACCCTTGATAACGTCTTACCTTAATTGCATACCATAAGGTAATTCAAGGAAATAGTCAAATTGACTAGCGACAAAATGTGCTGTCCATAATGAAATAGGCTAAAGATAACTTAAGTTAATAATTTAGCAGGACCCTCTTGAATTCATCCGTATATCACTACATTCTAGAGCAGTGAGTGAACGCCCTATAATGTTGTTAGCTAGCATCTAATGTTAGCAAGCTAGTAAGTAACTCAGCTAGCAAGAAAATAAGCAGATAGTAAGCTATCCAACTTAATAAGATGAACTTAATAAGATGATGAAACCGTTAGGCTAGCAAAACCACACAAGCTACTAGCTAGCAAGCTAACATTAGCAACTTGCATTAACGTTAATTGTCCTAAAAAATAATGCAGTGAAAAAACGCCAGCTGAGTTAGCGTGTAATTCATCGTTGAGTTTACTTCGCTAGTGTCATGAGCACTCTCTCTCTCTGGTAGCAACATTAATTGCATTCAATTATCTTCCACTCTGCTCACCTCCCTCTCTCTACTCAGCCTAACTAGCTCCACCTGCCCTGCTCTGCTCTTGTTACCTGGCCAGCTGCACTGCATTTCCCACTCACCATCCTCACCTTGCCTCACTCTGTTCTAATTACTCTGCCAGCTGAACTGCATTTCCCCACTACCTCTCCCAGTATATCAAGCCCTGGTTTTCAGCCAAGCCCTGTCAGATCGTCTTCAAACCCGGACCAGTAACCTGCCTGTCTGCGCTCTGACTCCTGTTTGTGATACCGATCCTTTCTTGACTGCCTCCTTGTTCTACTGCCCCGTCTATCCCAACCTGCCTTCTGGACCTCGACTACTCTCCGATCTTCAGCCCCTCCGGTAACTCGTTTCTGCCTTCTGTCTCTCACCACGATATTTGCCCAGCCCTGATCTGTACTTCTGCCTGCCATTCATATTGCTGTTGTGTGTGTGTGTTCCCCCAGGTCTCCGACCACCAGATGAGCGTGCCCAGACGTTTCACCACCCTCAGCCCGATACGCCGCTCCATCACTGGGGAACACACACACTAAGCACTTGGACTGGACACCCCCGGACATTTGGTGACCCCCGGAGCACAGGTACCCACAGGAGGACCCTGAAAGACCCCTGACACCCCTGGGACTCCTCTTCCCGCCTGTAACCTTGAATAAAGAACTCTGAATTTGAACTTGCGCTCTTGGGTCCTCTTCTGTTCGTGACAGAACGATCTGACCATCATGGACCCAGCGCACTCCCTGACCACGATGGAGGAAGAGCCAGAGAGGACTGCCCTCACAGCGACTGGAACGCTCTGAGGGAGACATAAATCGGATGGCTGGCGACATCGCTTCCCTTCTCCAGCTATTCAACCAGCAGCAACAACAGTTCCAACTGCAGCAACAACAGCTAGCCCAAGCCCTGCAACTACTCTCAAGCCCGGCTACTCCACCTGCACCCCCCTGGTCCTTTTGTTCCTGTACCACCGATACTCCTTCATCCCTCCGCTGGAGGTCCCAATGCTGCAGGCCCGGCAGTGCTGCCACCAGATCCCCACGCTCCTGAACCAAGGATTGGGAACCCGAACGTTTTGATGGCAACCAGAAGCAAGTAAGACCATTCTTGAGCAGCTGCCGAATCCAGTTTGCACTACAGCCCAGGACTTTCTCAACAGAGGGAGCCAAGGTGGGGTATGTCATCACACATCTCACCGGTCGAGCTCGGTTGTGGGGGAACGGCGGGAATTCGACCGGCAAACCCCAGCCTGTGCCTCCTTCAGTGCCTTTGAGGAGGAGATGTTAAAGGTCTTTGACCTAGGCTCGCCAACAGCCGAAGCGTCACAAGCTCTGCTCACCATCCGTCAGGGCAATCGGACAGTGGCAGACTTCTCCATTGACTTTCGTACCCTGGCCAGTCAAAGCTCGTTTAACCCAGAGGCACTGGTGCAAGCCTTCCTCCATAGCCTGGCGGACTATATCAAGGACGAGCTTGTTTCCCATGACCCGCCCTCAACGCTTGATGCCGCCATTGACCTTGCCCGTTCGCATTGACCGCCGTATACAGACCCGGAGGAGGGAGAAGGGCCGTCTCAGTCAACCTGCCATCCGTACTCGGGCCGATACCGCTTCTGTCCAGCCCCTGCCTGTCAAGTCCCATAGCCAACTCAATCAGCCTGAGCCCATGGAGATTGGCCGTGCCTCTCTGACTCCCGAGGAGCGTCGGCGCCGTCTAAGCTCCAACCTTTGCCTCTACTGTGGTGGCGAGAATCACCGTGTCGCTACTTGTCCGGCAAAAGCCGCAGCTCACCAGGTGTAGGGGAGATCCGGGTGAGCTCAACAAGCCTTCAGTCTCCCTCCATCCGAAAGACCCTGCTTCATCTCCGCCTTCAGCTTTCTGACAAGACTCATACATTGGCCGCCCCTTGTGGATTCCGGAGCCGAAGCAAACATCATGGACCCTGAGCTTGCACAGCAACTGGGCGTGAACCATCATCAACTGACACAACCCATTCCTGCACGAGCCCTGGATGGGCATCATCTTGGCACTGTCACTCATATCTCCGCCCCTGTGACAATCCTGCTGTCAGGAAACCACCAGGAGTCCATCCAGTTTCACCTCCTACACTCACCTGGCCAACCACTCATTCTTGGATACCCGTGGCTCCGTCAGCACAACCCCCACATCGACTGGGAGACAGGAACAGTCCGTGAGTGGGGAAGGAGTTGTCACCAGACCTGTTTAAGGGGGGCCACCCTGCCCGTTCACCGGGAAGGATCTAGCGCTACCTCCGACATATCCAATGTTCCGGCCTGTTACCACAGCCTGAAAGAGGTGTTCAACAAATCCAAGGCGACATCTCTACCCCCCACACAGACCCTATGACTGCGCGATTGATCTCCTGCCTGGCACAGCACCTCCCAAGGGTCGTCTGTATTCACTGTCAGCCCCGGAAAGAAAGGCCATGGAGGACTACATTAATGACTCTCTTGCCTCCGGGGATAATTAGACCGTCGTCTTCCCCGCAGGAGCGGGATTCTTCTTTGTCGGCAAGAAGGACGGTTCTCTTCGTCCATGCATAGATTACCGGGGTCTGAACGACATCACGGTTAAGAATCGCTACCACTGCCCTTACTTTCGTCTGCCTTCGAACTGCTGCAGGGAGCCACTGTATTCACTAAGCTGGACCTTCGCAATGCCTACCATCTGGTGCGGATGAGGGAGGGAGACGAATGGAAGACAGCGTTCAACACACCAACCGGCCACTATGAATATCTCGTCATGCCCTTCGGCCTCACCAATGCCCCAGCAGTTTTTCAAGCCCTAGTGAATGATATCCTCAGGGACATGCTAAATACGTTCGTATTTGTGTACCTTGACGATATTTTAATATTCTCAAAGACTCTGTCAGAACACACGCACCACGTCCGGTTGGTCCTGCGCCGCCTGCTGGAGAACTCTCTTTTCGTGAAGGCAGAGAAGTGCGAGTTCCATGCCAAGACCGTTTCATTCCTGGGGTATGTGGTGACCGAGGGCAGCATTCAGATGGATCTCACGAAGGTGTCGGCTGTCACTTCCTGGCCAGTTCCTGAGTCTCGGAAGAAGTTGCAACAGTTCCTGGGCTTTGCCAACTTTTATAGGAGATTCATCAGAAACTATAGCACAGTGGCTGCACCCCTCACGGCGCTAACCAGCACTAAACAACCGTACCAATGGACATCAGCTGCTGATAAGGCCTTCAATATCCTCAAGACATGTTTCACTTCTGCTCCCATCCTCCAGATGCCAGATGCAGCAAGGCAGTTTGTGGTGGAGGTAGATGCTTCGGACGTGGGAGTGGGTGCAGTGCTTTCTCAAAGAGCAGCTGAGGATGGCAAGATGCACCCCTGTGCCTTCTACTCCCCGTCGGCTAACCCCTGCCGAATGCAACTACGACATTGGGAACCGCGAGCTGTTGGCTGTCAAGCTCGCCCCTTGAAGAATGGCGGCACTGGTTAGAGGGGTCAAAGGAACCATTCGTAGTGTGGACAGACCACAAGAACCTGGAGTATATCCAAACAGCCAGGAGGCTGAACTCCCGTCAACAGCGGTGGTCTCTGTTCTTTACGCGCTTCAATTTCACGCTCTCCTACCGCCCGGGGATCTCGCAACATCAAACCTGATGCTCTTTCCCGGATGTTTCAGAAGGACGAGACCACCGCCATGACAGCTCCCATTCTTCCCAGCCACTTGGTCGTAGCGGCCCTCACCTGGGAGATCGAGAAGCAGGTCATGGAGGCTCTTCGGGACCAGCCAGGTCCAAGCACCAGCGCCCCCAACCGTCTGTTTGTTCCAGCAAATCTCAGGTCACCTGTGATTCAGTGGGGGCACGAATCCCGTCTGGCCTGTCATCCCGGCATCACTCGCACCCTTCATCTGGTCCGCCAGCGGTTCTGGTGGCGGGGGATGAGACGGGATGTCCGAGAATTCATCCGAGCTTGTCCCACTTGTAACCGAAACAAGACTCCCAACCAGCCTCCTGCTGGGTTGCTGCAACCCCTACTCATACCCAAGAGGCCCTGGTCCCACGTTTCACTGGACTTTGTTACGGGCCTTCCGCCCTCTGACGGACACACAGTCATCCTTACCATTGTTGACCGCTTTAGTAAGATGACCCACTTCGTGCCCCTTCCCAAACTACCCTCTGCTAAAGAGACCTCCCAGGTGGTCCTGGAACATGTGTTTCGTATCCATGGCCTACCCCAGGATATAGTGTCAGACCGGGGCCCGCAATTCTCAGCAACCTTTTGGAAGGAGTTCTGTCATCTCCTTGGGGCCACCGCCAGCCTATCGTCTGGATTCCACCCGCAGTCAAACGGCCAGACTGAACGCATGAACCAGGAGCTGGAGAAGGCACTGAGGTGTGTGGCTTCCCAAAATCCCCGGCCTGGGCTCAACACCTGCTCTGGGTGGAATATGCCCATAATTCACTCACCAGTTCCTCCACCGGGCTCTCCCCCTTTCAGTGTGTCTACGGGTATCAACCTCCACTGTTTGCCAGCCAGGAGGCGGATGCCACCTGTCCGTCTGCTCTTGCGTATGCCCGCCGCTGCCGCCGCACTTGGGCCCAGGCTCGCACTGTGCTCCTGAAGTCTGGAACCAGCTACGCCGTCGGGTGCCAACCGACGGAGGACCCAGCACCTACTTACCGGGTTGGTCAGAAGGTCTGGCTGTCTGCCCGGGATCTGCCGCTGCGGGTTGTATCACGAAAGCTGGCCCCTCGCTTCATTGGTCCTTTTCCTGTGCAGAAAGTCATCAGTCCAACGGGCGGTCCGACTTCAGTTGCCCGCTTCCATGCGGGTCCACCCCACCTTCCACGTCTCCAAGGTCAAGCCGGGTCCATGAAAGTCCCCTGGTCCCTGCAGCTCCGGCGCCACCTCCTCCGCGCCTCGTAGATGGCGGTCCTGTCTTCACCGTCCGGCGGCTGCTCCGCTCTAGGCGAAGGGGTAGGGGTCTCCAGTACCTCGTTGATTGGGAGGGATATGGTCCAGAGGAGAGGACCTGGATCCCGGCCAGGAGGATAGTGGACCGGACCCTTATCACTGACTTCCACCGACTACATCCTGATCAGCCTGCAATCCGTAGGGGCCGTCCAAGAGGGGTTCCTAGCCGTCCGGCCCGCCCTGCTCCTGTCTCAGTGCCTGTCCTGTCTCCCCGACCGTGACCCTCCAGCTCCTTCTGAGGATGAGGAGATTCACTCGGACCGCTCGGAGGAGTTCTGACCCGCCGCCTGCTCCCCTCCACCCTCCCGGCATGATGTTGTTCTTGGGACTTCTGGGGCCGTCCCTTGGAGGGGGGTCCTGTCATGAGCACTCTCTCTCTCTGGTAGCAACATTAATTGCATTCAATTATCTTCCACTCTGCTCACCTCCCTCTCTCTACTCAGCCTAACTAGCTCCACCTGCCCTGCTCTGCTCTTGTTACCTGGCCAGCTGCACTGCATTTCCCACTCACCATCCTCACCTTGCCTCACTCTGTTCTAATTACTCTGCCAGCTGAACTGCATTTCCCCACTACCTCTCCCAGTATATCAAGCCCTGGTTTTCAGCCAAGCCCCTGTCAGATCGTCTTCAAACCCGGACCAGTAACCTGCCTGTCTGCGCTCTGACTCCTGTTTGTGATACCGATCCTTTCTTGACTGCCTCCTTGTTCTACTGCCCCGTCTATCCCAACCTGCCTTCTGGACCTCGACTACTCTCCGATCTTCAGCCCCTCCGGTAACTCGTTTCTGCCTTCTGTCTCTCACCACGATATTTGCCCAGCCCTGATCTGTACTTCTGCCTGCCATTCATATTGCTGTTGTGTGTGTGTGTTCCCCCAGGTCTCCGACCACCAGATGAGCGTGCCCAGACGTTTCACCACCCTCAGCCCGATACGCCGCTCCATCACTGGGGAACACACACACTAAGCACTTGGACTGGACACCCCCGGACATTTGGTGACCCCCGGAGCACAGGTACCCACAGGAGGACCCTGAAAGACCCCTGACACCCCTGGGACTCCTCTTCCCGCCTGTAACCTTGAATAAAGAACTCTGAATTTGAACTTGCGCTCTTGGGTCCTCTTCTGTTCGTGACAGCTAGCTTAACGCGTTAACGTTACTGTTTGAGCAAATATTTAAATATTAAAGACAATCATAAGTTATAAAATTTGCATTCGCTATGACAATAGTCTGATATGATGTAACAAGATGGAAAGCCGTAACTTTACTTGAACAAACAAGCTGAGTCGCAGTAAAAACAAGAATCATGGGTGGGGGGGGGTTTGCTCAAGGACCAATGGAATTGCCCAAATTGACTTCAGTTGCAAAACGAATATAACTAAGGTCATGCTAATATATTTGTGGAAAAGATACTCTATTGGGGAAAATAACAAATGTAACATCCTTTGCATTCCAATCTGGTGCATGAACAGATGAGTAAAACTAAAAACTAGAAAACATTTCAAATGCATTGGTTTAATTTTTAAAATAAAATTAGGTCCATCTCCAGCAGGTTTTTTACATCGACAACATGAATCGCTCTCCATGATTCAAAATCCAGGCCAGCGAATTGGTGCTCCATCTATCTTTTGACTAAAAGTGTGCCACTAGTGTATATTCGATATTTCAAAAACGTTCAGTGATAAATACAAACAATGAAACAGTTATTTAGTTCCAAAAGCCTACCGTCGCCATTTTTCTATCGCTAGTACCACATTCGAGGGAGGATGGTTGGTAACTTCCTGTTGATGACATTGGGCTTTCCGGGTTCTTCTGTGAGGGTTTAAGAGTTGCCGCCATATTTACATTGCAAGTTGCAACATTGACTGGTGGCTTTGATTTGAACATAGTTTGAAGCAATAAACAGGTCATGGAATTAAATGTACATTGTAATGGCCTCAATAGGATAGACTAGAATTGGCTTCATGACCACAGACAATTTCACCCTTAATGACAGTGATCAACACTGTGTGAAGCGGTTTAGGGAGCGGCATCTCTTTAACAAAGAAATCTGAACAGTTGGTATTGCCTTGAAAATATAGCCTAGTATATAAAACAAATGAAAAATGTAGGCTATTAATGGCTATAAACTGTACATTATTAGGTGTATCATTTTAACATTTACATTTACGTCATTTAGCAGACGCTCTTATCCAGAGCGACTTACACATTGGTGCATTCACCTTATAGCCAGTGAGACACCCACTTTACAATATGTATATATATATATTTTTTTTGGGGGGGTGGGGTAAAGGGGGTAGAATGATTACTTTATCCTATCCCAGGTATTCCTTAAAGCGGTGGGGTTTCAAGTGTCTCCGGAAGGTGGTGAGTGACTCTGCTGTCCTGGCGTCGTGAGGGAGCTTGTTCCACCATTGGGGTGCCAGAGCAGCGAACAGTTTTGACTGGGCTGAGCGGGAACTGTGCTTCCGCAGAGTTAGGGGGGCCAGCAGGCCAGAGGTGGATGAACGCAATGCCCTCGTTTGGGTGTAGGGTCTGATCAGAGCCTGAAGGTACGGAGGTGCCGTTCCCCTCACAGCTCCGTAGGCAAGCACCATGGTATTGTAGCAGATGCGAGCTTCAACTGGAAGCCAGTGGAGTGTGCGGAGGAGCGGAGTGACGTGAGAGAACTTGGGAAGGTTGAATACCAGACGGGCTGCGGCATTCTGGATGAGTTGTAGGGGTTTAATGGCACAGGCAGGGAGCCCAGCCAACAGCGAGTTGCGAGTATCACTTTGTGTCATCCTCGATTATTTTTTATGCATTGTGTCCTCGTGTGTGGCTGTTTTGTTTTTAAATTGGCAAAATAATCAAATCAAATTGAAATCACAAAAGAATGTAGGCTAACATGCTACCTAGACCGCGCGCAAGTTGAATTTGTCAGAATTTGTCGATCAGGACACACAGGTTGAAATATCAAAATAGACTCTGAACCAATTATATTTATGTATGCACACATGACTGTAAGTCGCTTTGGATAAAAGCATCTGCTAAATGGCATATTATTATTTATTTGGGGACAGGTCGAAAAGCATTAAACATTTATGGCAATTTAGCTTGCTGTTGCTAGCTAATTTGTCCTGGGATATTAACATTGGGTTGTTATTTTACCCTGAAATGCACAAGGTCCTCTACTCTGACAATTAATCAACAGATAAAATGGTAAAAGTTTGTTATTTAGTAATCTCTCCTCCTTCAGGCTTCTTCTTCTTCTTTGGACTTTATATGGCTGATGGCAACCAACTTTATGGTTTAACGAGCGTCTGCGTGGCCAGACGCCAAAATAGAACTCCGTTGAGCCAAGCCGCCCCGCTACCCCCGAGACCGTCTGGATGGTTAGATACAGTCCGGGTTTGATGAGTAACGGGTTACATGTAATACTGTAAAAAAAAAAAAAAAAAAAGTTTAATTTGAGAAGACCATGAGTCTTATTGCTCAATCTAATTCGTGCTGATTAGAAAACGGACACATGCTCAAACTCGAGCACTTTTGATAGATCTAACCAGCAGTAAATGATCGAGATATCAAAGTGTCACCAACAAAACGTAAACAATAGGCCAATAGCAAATGGAAATAATTTTGCACACGCAAACAGCACTGTTCGGTAGTGCTCACAGCATGCCATTCCAAGAGCAGCATTTATTTTCAACTGGAAACAATGAGCCCAATCAGTCCTCCATGACAACAACATCATAAGCAACAGAATGGGGCTATTCAATCCTTCGTTTTTGAGTTATGCTCAGGAGAAACAATTTGTCTAATCTATACTTCCATAATTCCAACTCCTGTTGTTGAAGACTGGAAATCCGACAGACAGTTTTTTTCTGTAGGCCTAAATATATAACCTAATCATATTATTATCTATAGTAGAGAGCAATGGGTTAGAAGATGCCTACATAACAAACTCATAAAGTTAAATGCAACATCCATTTATGGCCAGCTATGTAACCTCTAACATTGACTTATCCTGCAATAGATGTTCAATTGGTAATATTAAATGTGTCTTCTTCTAATGCCTCTTAAGCAGGATGACGTTTATTGTGATGAGTCTTGTCCTGGAGGCAGAACTGAGGGATTTCTGCTAGATGGGCCAGCTGCTGTCAACATTTGCTATATAGTAAAAATTCATGAAAACAAAACAATGTAAGGTAAGAGTTAGGCATTAGGGTTAGCAGTGTGGTTAAGGTTAGGCATTAGGGTTAGCAGTGTGGTTAAGGTTAGGCATTAGGGTTAGCAGTGTGGTTAAGGTTAGGCATTAGGGTTAGCAGTGTGGTTAAGGTTAGGCATTAGGGTTAGCAGTGTGGTTAAGGTTAGGGTTATTTCATGTTAGGGTTAGGCATTAGGGTTAGCAGTGTGGTTAAGGTTAGGGTTATTTAATGTTAGGGTTAGGCATTAGGGTTAGCAGTGTGGTTAAAGTTAGGGTTATTTCATGTTAGGGTTAGGCATTAGGGTTAGCAGTGTGGTTAAGGTTAGGGTCATTTCATGTTTGGGTTAGGCATTAGGGTTAGCAGTGTAAAGTAACTGAAAGTAATCCGATTACGTTGCTGAGTGTCAGTAATCCAAAAGTTAGTTACTGATGAGAATTCTGGACTGTAGATTTAGAAAGTAACTTACCCAGGCCTCCCAAGTGGTGTAGCGGTCTAAGGCACTGTGTCGCAGTGCTTGAGGCGTCACTACAGACCCGGGTACGATCCCAGGCGGTGTCACAGCCTGCCGTGACTGTGAGACCCATGAGGCGGCGCAAAAAAAAGGATCAGGATCTCGTCACGGTATCTTTGGCATTTAAATTGCCATCGGTAAAATGCATTTGTGTCCGTAGCTTATGCCTGCCCATACCATAACCCCACCATGGGGCATTCTGTTGACATCAGCAAACCACTCACCCACACGACGCCATACACGTGCTCTGCAGTTGTGAGGCGGTTGGACGTACGGCCAAATTCTCTAAAACAACGTTGGAGGCGGCTTATGGTAGAGAAATTAACATTCAATTCTCTGGCAACAACTCTGGTGGACATTCCTGCAGTCAGCACGCCAATTGCATGCTTCTTCAAAACTCTAGTCATCTGTGGCATTGCATTGTGTGATAAAACTGCATATTTTAAAGTGGCCTTTTATTGTGCCTAGCACAAGGTGCACCTGTGTAATGATCATGCTGTTTAATCAGCTTCTTGATATGCCACAGCTGTGAAGTGGATGGATTATTATGGCAAAGGAGGAGAAATGCTCACTAACAGGGATGTGAACAACATTTGAGAGAAATCAGCTTTTTGTGAGTATGGAAAATGTCTGGGACCAACACTTGTTGCGTTTATATTTTTGTTCAGTATAGTTTATTTATATAGCACATTTCAGACATGAAATGCAACGCAATTCACAGGAAAAAATGAATAAAAACTATGAAAATAAAAACGGAAATATTTACTAGATAACAAACAGTGGATAAAAAACTAAAGAATATCAATAAAAGCTGAAAGATTAAAGAGCATCTAAGGAAATAACATTGGTTAAAACAGTAAGAATATGATGTAATATCCAGCCCAAAATATAAGCTGGTTTTACTACACTGTTTATAAACAATTTAATTCTGCAAAAAAAAAATCTGTTAATCACATAAATTATTATGATTACTAAATGTTACATGAAATGGAAACATTATGAAATATCAAAACCGAATGTACACCCCTTTGTTAATATGTATTGGCAATAATTCATTTCCAATAGGGAGGCATGGAATAATTACAAATGTATATTTTGTCAGGCTGGATGTTTGAGATATGAGTAGGTGATTTGAGTCATGCTTCTTCAGTAGTGGAATAAAGACAATTAGCACTTGAATGTTGTAAAGAAATACTGGAGTGATGTAAGATTGTTAATAAAACAGTTCATAGACGCATGTGTTATCCTGCGTCCATGTTTATAGGCTGCAAGTACGTTGAAATGAAGTTGTTTTCAAGTCGTTGAAACAACGACCTAAAAAAACATATTTTTAACTTTAACTTTCAACCAAAACCAAACATAGATTGGACCTCGAGCATAGTCTTCTTTTCAACGTCTTTTCAACTATATTTTGCAAGGTGGGATACTGCCCAATGTCAAAACACAGTTTTAACGTGTCCAAATCAATAACCAATATGCAGAAATAGTTTGTGATAAATGGAAAACCTAAACATAACATGTACTATCGACACAAACATGTTCCACAATAGTAATCATAATACTTGTATTTTTTTAAACAACCACCTTATTAACTGCACAAGCACCAAAAACACTGTTGTTTTGACAAGTGGCAATAAATCACTAATATCGATTAGGGGGGAAAATCAGGTTGTACCTGCTGTTGAAACTAACACAACAAAAAAATACACATGGAAACGGGCGATATCTTTTACTTCACTGGTTAGAGGACAACCTGCAGAAGACAGTCAGCTACATTTTGGAGTGATGCATTTAAATTTAGCAGTCCCCAAAACGAAGAGAAACGCAACACTTATTTGTCATCACTCATATCGATATCATGTTGAAATCAATTGCGCGCGAGGGGGAGAATGAGGTTGCACGTCCTGTTAAAACTAACAGCTCAAAAACCACACGGAATCTGGGAATAATGTGTACATCACTGGTCAGAGGACAATTTGTAGAAAACAGCTAGCTACATTTAGAAGTGTTGCATTTTGATTCAAGTGGGTCGCCAACGTGGTAAGTGTAACACAACTCATTTCAGAGCCTTCATGTATGTACTTTCTGATGTTTAATCAGAGTTTTTTTAGCAGTGTATCTCTTGCCACATTGATCACAGCTATAAGGCTTCTCTCCTGTGTGTATTCTCTGGTGGATAGTCAGACTGGTAGATGTAGTAAAACTCTTCCCGCATTGATCACAGCTATAAGATTTCTCTCCTGTGTGCATTCTCAAATGTGCCATCAGGTTGCTTGATTGAGTAAAACTCTTCCCACATTGATCACAGCTATAAGGCTTCTCTCCTGTGTGTATTCTCTGGTGACTAGTCAGATGGCTAGATGTAGTAAAACTCTTCCCACATTGATCACAGCTATAAGGTTTCTCTCCTGTGTGCATTCTCAAATGTACCATCAGCTTGCTTGATCGACTAAAACTCTTCCCACATTGATCACAGCTATAAGGCTTCTCTCCTGTGTGTATTCTCTGGTGGATAGTCAGACTGGTAGATGTAGTAAAACTCTTCCCACATTGATCACAGCTATAAGGTTTCTCTCCTGTGTGTATTCTCTGGTGGATAGTCAGATGGCTAGATCGACTAAAACTCTTCCCACATTGATCACAGCTATAAGGCTTCTCTCCTGTGTGTATTCTCTGGTGGATAGTCAGACTGGTAGATGTAGTAAAACTCTTCCCGCATTGATCACAGCGATAAGGTTTCTCTCCTGTGTGCATTCTCAAATGTATCATCAGGCTGCTTGATCGACTAAAACTCTTCCCACATTGATCACAGCTATAAAGTTTCTCTCCTGTGTGCATTCTCAAATGTACCATCAGGTTGCTTGATTGACTAAAACTATTCCCACATTGATCACAGCTATAAGGCTTCTCTCCTGTGTGTGTTCTCTGGTGTGATTCTGTTCTGAAATGTACCTTCATGTTGCTTGATTGACTAAAACTCTTCCCACATTGATCGCAGCTATATAGTTTCTCTCCTGTGTGTGTTCTCTGGTGGATAGTCAGACTGGTAGATGAAGTAAAATTCTTCCCACATTGATCGCAGCTATAAGGTTTCTCTCCTGTATGGATTCTCATATGTCTTTTAAGGTCTGCTGAAGAGTTGAATATCTTCCCACAGTCAGAGCAGCAGTGAGATTTCTTCCCTGTGGGTTTCCGCTGGTGTTTCTTGAGATGTTCTGATCTGGAGGGACTCTTCTCTGCCTCCTCAGCTTCATGATGTTGTTGAGGCTCCCCAGAGGATCCACGATAGTCACGTCTCTCTTCTGTGTGAACGACAAAGTCAGACAGATGGTTAAAGGCCCACAACAGCAGAAATACTGTTTATTTGAGGTAAAAGGTGATGCCCAGAGCGTACCCATGAAGCTGTACAACAATTGACATCTGTTAAATTAAATTAAATTATTTGACAATTGTCTTAAGACAGTCAAGTGAGCAATAATAGTAATATCTTGTCTTGTTTTCACATTAGTAGTAACATCGATGATTGTAGGCCAGAAATATGAATACACACAAAACATATGAACAAAATCATCCACTGTGAAAGTTGATACTTCCAGGCCCTTCATATGTAGGCTATGAGCAGCACTTCGTTAAATTGATCAAATCAGTTATTGTTTTCTTGATCAAACCGTGAGCAACACCTGTCAAACTCATTTCTCTCAAAACACAGGGATGTCGATTCACACGGGACTAGTATTACCAGAGGACCTTGGAGTTCGCCAAAAAACAGTAGGTTATTCTGGCTTGAATTTTACTCTCCTGCCATGTAAATACGCCATGCCCGCTAAAATTACAGATGTGGTGTTTTGTGTTGTGCTATATTACTTCCTATCCACGGGAGAGTACATTTGTTATAAAATAATATTAGTTTTAAGTTTCTCATTTTTTGTACATAATATAACCATATACAATTTATGTATCACATGTCTTAGAGCGATGGACTGTGCCATCTCCGTGGCCTCCACAAAGTCTTGTGCACCAGCTGTTCCGGACGACTGTATGATCACTCTCTCCTTAGCCGATGTGAGTATGACCTTTAACCCCTGTAAATCTAAGCCGTTGGGGAGGGGGTCTAAACTGACATATGGAATTGTTTTAAGATGGTCGTACTATGGATTACTTAAATTACTTAGATTGAAGCAAATTTGCGTCAATTGACTCCAAGGGGTTAAACAGGTTAATCTTCACAGACAGATTACCAGGACGCGTACTCAAGAGCATGCACTGACCAGCTGGCAAGAGTCTTCACTGACATTTTAAAACGTCTCCCTGACCGCGTCTGTAATACCTACATGTTTCAAGCAGAGGCATTAATATGGAGTTGGTCCCCCTTTGCTGCTATAACAGCCTCCACTCTTCTAGGAAGGCTTTCCACTAGATGTTGGAACATTGCTGCGAGGGACTTGCTTCCATTCAGCCACAAGAGCTTTAGTGAGGTCGGGCACTGACGTTGGGCGATTAGGCCTGGCTCGCAGTCGGCCTTCCAATTCATCCCAAAGGTGTTCGATGGGGTTGAGGTCAGGGCTCTGTGCAGGCAAGTCAAGTTCTTCCACACCGATCTCGACAAACCATTTCTGTTTGGACTTTGCTTTACGCACAGGGGCATTGTCATGCTGAAACAGGAAAGGGCCTTCCCCAAGCTGTTGCCACAAAGTTGGAAGCACAGAATCGTCTAGAATGTCACTGTATGATGTAGCGTTAAGATTTCCCTTCACTGGAACTAAGGGGACCGAACCATGAATAACAGCCCCAGGCCATTATTCCTCCTCCACCAAACATTACAGTTGGCACTATGCATTGGGGCAAGTAGTGTTCTCCGGGCGTCCGCTAAACCCAGATTCGTCCGTCGGATTGATCACTCCAGTGAACGCCTTTCTACTGCTCCAGAGTCCAATGGCAGCGAGCTTTACACCACTCCAGCCGACACTTGGCATTGCGCATGGTGATCTGGGGCTTGTGTGCGGCTGCTCGGCCATGGAAAGGTGGCATCCTATGACGGTGCTACGTTTAAAGTCACTGAGCGCTTCAGTAAGGCCATTCTACTGCCAACGTTTGTCTATAAAATTGCATGGCTGTGTGCTCGATTTTATACACCTGTCAGCAACGGTTGTGGCTGAAACAGCTGAATCGACTAATTTGAAGGGGTGTCCACATACTTTTGTATATATAGTGTTTTTGCGACTGCTCGACTAAAAAAATCTCTGTCGACAAAACAGCCTATCGACCAAACAATCGACCAGTCGACTAGGGTCAGCCCTAATAAAAATGAAAATACATTTGCAGAATATTATACAATGACTTATCAACAGCTCCAACAATTTCACCCCCACAGGAAAGCCTCACTGGCAGATATAGAAAGACCCATAAACTGTATAGCCATTGATTCTTTAAGAATATAACTTTTAAATGCCTCAAATATTTCAACTGTCTTACCCCATCAGAAACCAAAACATGAGCTCATATAACGCCACTGTTTGTAAACAAACACTGTATAGTCTCAATTTGGTTAAAACTGTGATTTTGACCTCATGGATGGCCAGTCCTTGTATTCATAGTGTAGTGAATTCCAGGGGTAGCCCTGAGCTGGACTCAAACCTGGGTCCAGAGACTGTCAAGCCAACACCTGATAACTGTTATACCAAGATGTCTGAACTTATTGATGAGGTCGCTAGGTTTTGGGTTAAGGTTGCTACAA
This sequence comes from Coregonus clupeaformis, assembly GCF_020615455.1. Classification (NCBI taxonomy): domain Eukaryota; kingdom Metazoa; phylum Chordata; class Actinopteri; order Salmoniformes; family Salmonidae; genus Coregonus; species Coregonus clupeaformis. The sequence goes on along the minus strand of NW_025533820.1, from coordinate 106,550 downwards.
TAGCTTTCTCTATGAATTTGAGAGTGGTTACATTTCTCCAGCCCCCATCCCTCAGCTGTTTACCAAACCAAGTCTCTCTGGGAAGCCATTTTGTTGCTGTTTAAATCCTAGGTTGTTCCTTTAAAAAAGCCACACATCAATCAATCAACCAATCTGCAGTTCAAACAATAACAAAGCTGTCATTCCGCCACTGTTTTGGTAATAAGATGATGATGGGGCTGGAGAAATGTAACTACTCTCAAATTCATAGACAGACCTATGGATGCAAGGACTGACCATCCATGATATCAACATTATAGTTTTAACTTTGAGGCGATACAGTGTTGGTTCACATTGTTTCTAAACCTTGGAGTAAAAAAAGCTTATTTGGGGTTCTGATGGGGTACGACAGTTGAACTAAGCTTATGAGGCATGTGTTATATTCTTCAAGAATGTAAATAATTTAAAAGTCCAAATATGGATGTAGCAACTGCAGATTTCCCCATTAACACCACACATCAGTTCAACAACTGCAGAGTTTGTGCCTCTGTTTTTAAGACGCATCTTACTGCTTAGTTCATCATTAGAACCATTGGATGCCTTAAGGTGCCTTTGGGAAACCGGAACCAGATATCCAGTTCCCTCCTCTTCTTCCTCCTCCTTTTTCGATGTGACAGTCATCTCCCCCTCTTCTTTCACTCCAAAAACTGCATCCTCCTCTTCTTTCAATGTAACATCATCCTCCTCTTTCACTCTGAACGCGTCTTCCTCTTTTTTCACTGTAACATCCTCCTCCTCTTTCACTCTGAACGCGTCTTCCTCTTCTTTCACTGTAACGTCTTTCTCTTCTTCTTTCACGGTAACAGCCTCACCCTCTACTTTTTTTTGTATTGTAACATCCTCCTCTTCCCCCTCCTCTTTCACTCCAAAAACTGCATCCTCCTCCTCTTTCACTCTGAACGCGTCTTCCTCTTCTTTCACTGTAACGTCTTTCTCTTCTTCTTTCACGGTAACAGCCTCACCCTCTACTTGTTTTTGTATTGTAACATCCTCCTCTTCCTCCTCCTCTTTCACTAGAGCTTCTTTCTCCGTCCAGCAGACCTCCTCTTCTTTAGCAGGAGGAGAGTAGCTTAGTGACCTCATGGTCGGGGATGTTAGCTAGCTAGGCTAGTGCTAACTTAACCAGCCAGCTAGCTGACCAATAACAACAACACCGTAAATATGAAATTAAATGGGATAACTAACTAGACGACAGAAGTGGGTTTAAAACACAGTGGCTAATATACACGAAAGCGTCTAAAGAGCTTTATTGGTTGGGCTATTTTGTCTAGCAAGCTACCGAGGTGTCTGACTAACTGTTGCTGCTGTTGAAAGAAGCGTCCCGTCCACTAGATTATACGTCACACTAGCAGCATAGCCTTAAAGTCCCACATCGCCATCTGCTGACTGGAGTGGGTAACGAAGTTGAGTAAAATGTAGATTTTATTTTCAGACAAAAAGTTAAAGCGTAGGAAGCATTAGTTTTTTTTACCCACCAATGTAACAACACAGTGTGGTTAAAGACTTAGTAAATTAGTTGTAGTCACGATCTGGTTAGCTATAAGAACAAACAGTTATGTTTTTGCGTTATTACGTATTTATTAACTTATTTCCGGATATCTTCTAAACAACCCATAGTGCACTATTTCTCAACGTCATATGGGGGATCTGCTCTGTGCTACTGAGTTCATATACTAGCTCAAACTGACTAATCTCAGCCACACCTCATGCTCTTCTCAGACTGTGTGGCCAAAGACTTTTATAACTAACCCAAGATAGACCAGAGCCTGTCGTTTCCAATGGGAGCAAAGTAATCATAGTGGGCAGAACAAGCAAGGAGGTGGGCAGAGCCAAGCAGGAGCAAGAGAGCTCCTATTGGCCCGTTCTAGAATATATTTGCATATTTCCTTTAGGGAACGCCTACTTTGTGAAGATTGCCCATGAGCAATAACTCAATTCGCCCTTACACTCCTTCTAAACAACGCAATTTTTTACAACTTTGGCAAAGGGTAAAGTCTACAAAACGTAGTCCACTCTGTTTGTTACATATTCTAGTGATGGAAACAGAAAACTGTATTGAGATCAAATGTTTCATAGATTAAAAAAAAAAATAGCCGAATATCGGCCAAAATCCATCTCGCTCCATCTTCTCCCACTGCCGGCCACTGGGCTTCCTCTCAACACCATATTTGGTATTGAGTTGAAACGCCAACCGGATGTTTCACATTTATACATCAGGTGAAATATCTGGCTCATTGTTCTATCTGTGGTGTGGTTGTGTTATTAGGTGGTGGGCAGAAGCTGAAAAGAGTGAAGTTAATCGATCCCAGTCGAGGAAGGACCTGATTTTTTTGTATATGACAGTAAAATATTGTTATGATGACTATAACATTTGTTGGCACCTTAAATTCTTGCACATTTTCGCATAAAAAGTATATTTCAACACTCTGTCTGCTCAGGCAACATTGATGAACTCCTAAACTAAGAACCAATCAGAGGTCCCGTACATAACCCTCGTGATCAAGGCAGCCAATGGCCTGCTTCTATCTACGATGTAACTACAGCCTCTTGTAAAAACTGCTGTCTGATGAAGAGAAACAGATATATCTAGCTCCCGAAGACTGAAATAAGATAAATATAATGTTTCCAGTGCACTTGAAATATTCAGCATGCAATAAGAATTGTCTTGATAGTATGAAGAGGTACAGTGGAAAATAAGTATTTGGTCAATAACAAAAGTTTCTCAATACTTTGTTATATACCCTTTGTTGGCAATGACACAGGTCAAACGTTTTCTGTAAGTCTTCACAAGGTTTTCACACACTGTTGCTGGTATTTTGGCCCATTCCTCCATGCAGATCTCATCTAGAGCAGTGATGTTTTGGGGCTGTCGCTGGGCAACACAGACTTTCAACTCCCTCCAAAAATTTTCTATGGGGTTGAGATCTGGAGACTGGCTAGGCCACTCCAGGACCTTGAAATGCTTCTTACGAAACTACTCCTTCGTTGCCCGGGTGGTGTGTTTGGGATCATTGTCATGCTGAAAGACCCAGCCACGTTTCATCTTCAATGCCCTTGCTGATGGAAGGAGGTTTTCACTCAAAATCTCACGATACATTCATTCTTTCCTTTACAGGGATCAGTCGTCCTGGTCATTCATCCTACTTTACTATCAACTGGCTAGCTGCATCTTTCATCCTACTTTACTATCAACTGGCTAGCCGTATCTATCATTCATCCTACTTTACTATCAACTGGCTCGCTGTATCATTCACCCTACTTTACTATCAACTGGCCAGCTGTATCATTCATCCTACTTTAATATCATCTGGCTAGCTGTATCTATCATTCATCCTACTTTACTATCAACTGGCCAGCTGTATCATTCATCCTACTTTACTATCAATTGGCCAGCTGCATCATTCATCCTACTTTACTATCAACTGGCTAGCTGCATCATCAATCAATCAATCAATTTTATTTTATATAGCCCTTCGTACATCAGCTAATATCTCGAAGTGCTGTACAGAAACCCAGCCTAAAACCCCAAACAGCTAGTAATGCAGGTGTAGAAGCACGGTGGCTAGGAAAAACTCCCTAGAAAGGCCAAAACCTAGGAAGAAACCTAGAGAGGAACCAGGCTATGAGGGGTGGCCAGTCCTCTTCTGGCTGTGCCGGGTGGAGATTATAACAGAACCATGCCAAGATGTTCAAAAATTTTCATAAGTGACAAGCATGGTCAAATAATAATCAGGAATAAATCTCAGTTGGCTTTTCATAGCCGATCATTAAGAGTTGAAAACAGCAGGTCTGGGACAGGTAGGGGTTCCATAACCGCAGGCAGAACAGTTGAAACTGGAATAGCAGCAAGGCCAGGCGGACTGGGGACAGCAAGGAGTCACCACGGCCGGTAGTCCCGACGTATGGTCCTAGGGCTCAGGTCTCTCAGTTGGCTTTTCATAGCCGATCATTAAGAGTTGAAAACAGCAGGTCTGGGACAGGTAGGGGTTTCGTAACCGCAGGCAGAACAGTTGAAACTGGAATAGCAGCAAGGCCAGGCGGACTGGGGACAGCAAGGTGTCAGCATGCCCGGTAGTCCTGACGTATGGTCCTAGGGCTCAGGTTCTCAGAGAGAAAGAGAGAACGAGAGAATTAGAGAGAGCATACTTAAATTCACACAGGACACTGGATAAGACAGGAGAAGTACTCCAGGTATAACCAACTGACCCCAGCCCCCGACACATAAACTACTGCAGCATAAATACTGGAGGCTGAGACAGGAGCGGTCCGGGAGACACTGTGGCCCCATCCGAAGAAACCCCGGACAGGGCCAAACAGGAAGGATATAACCCCACCCACTCTGCCAAAGCACAGCCCCCGCACCACTAGAGGGATATCCTCAACCACCAACTTACAATCCTGAGACAAGGCCGAGTATAGCCCACAGAGGTCTCCACCACAGCACAAACCAAGGGGGGCGCCAACCCCAGACAGGAAGATCACGTCAGTAACTCAACCCACTCAAGTGACGCACCCCTCCTAGGGATGGCATGAAAGAGCACCAGCAAGCCAGTGACTCAGCCCCTGTAACAGGGTTAGAGGCAGAGAACCCCAGTGGAGAGAGGGGAACCGGCCTGGCAGAGACAGCAAGGGCTGTTCGTTGCTCCAGAGCCTTTCCGTTCACCTTCACACTCCTGGGCCAGACTACACTCAATCATATGACCTACTGAAGAGATAAGTCTTCAGTAAAGACTTAAAGGTTGAGACCGAGTCTGCGTCTCTCACATGGGTAGGCAGACTGTTCCATAAAAATTGAGATCTATAGGAGAAAGCCCTGCCTCCCGCTGTTTGCTTAGATTCTACTTTACTATCAACTGGCTAGCTGTATCTATCATTTATCCTACTTTACTATCAACTGGCCAGCTGTATCTATCATTCATCCTACTTTACTCTCAACTGGCCAGCTGCATCATTCATTCTACTTTACTATCAACTGGCCAGCTGTATCTATCATTCATCCTAATTTACTATCAACTGGCTAGCTGTATCTATAATTTATCTTACTTTACTATCAACTGGCCAGCTGTATCTATCATTCATCCTACTTTACTATCAACTGGCCAGCTGCATCATTCATCCTACTTTACTATCAACTGGCCAGCTGCATCATTCATCCTACTTTACTATCAACTGGCCAGCTGCATCTATCATTCATCCTACTTTACTATCAACTGGCCAGCTGCATCATTCATCCTACTTTACTATCAACTAGCCAGCTGCATCATTCATCCTACTTTTCACCGAAACAGTGGCGGGGAACTTGTTTTTGCTGCTGATTGCCCCTTTTAAGGTACCATTCCATTGGTTCCAAAAGGAGAGAATAATATATTTATAAGTATTGGACATAAACAATAATAAATAAACTCAACTGCGTTACCCACTCCAGCCAGCAGATGGCGATGTGCGTCTTTCAGGCGATGCTGTCAGAGTGTGACGTATAATCTAGTGGACGGAACGCTTCTTCAACAACAGCTAGTCAGCCACCTCGGTAGCTTCAAGCTCTTAGACGCTTTCGTGTATATTATCCAGTGTGTTTTAAAAGCACTCCTGTCACCTTGTGTCGTATAGCTAGCTAGTTACCCCTTGAATGTAATATTTATGTTGCTATAGCTAGCTAATGCTAACATCTCCGACCATGAGCTCACTAAGCTACTATCCTCCTGCTAAACAAGAGGAGGTCTGCAGGACGGAGAAAGAGGGTCTTTGGCTGAACATTGTCGTGAAAGAGGAGAAGGATGAGGAGGATGTCACAGTAAAACAAGAATATGAGGGTGAGGCTGTTACCGTGAAAGAAGAAGAGAAAGACGTTACAGTGAAAGAAGAGGAAGACGCGTTCAGAGTGAAAGAGGAGGAGGCTGTTACCGTGAAAGAAGAAGAGAAAGACGTTACAGTGAAAGAAGAGGGAGAAGCGTTAAGAGTGAAAGAGGAGGAGGATGTTACCGTGAAAGAAGAAGTGAAAGACGTTACAGTGAAAGAAGAGGAAGAAGCGTTAAGAGTGAAAAGAGAAGATAATATTACCGTGAAAGAAGAGGATGCCGTTTTTGGAGCGAAGAGGGAGGGAGAGATAACTGTCACATTGAAGGAGGAGGAAGAGACTGAAGGTCTAATTAACACCAGTAAGTGCTGTCTTAAAAATAGTATCACTAACTGTTGTTGAACTGAGACGTGGTTTTAAAACGCCATTCAACTGAAGTGATACATGTGATTATGTTCTTTTTTAATGTAGAAATTGTAAAAACTATATTAAGTAGCCTAATAATGGACTAAAGGAGCCGTTTGAACCAGAATCTGGGCTTACAGGAGACGTTGAATATGGAGATCCTCCTTTTCAAGCTTAATAATGTCAAAATACGTTCTGGACTAAGCAAAGAATGGAGTTTCGCTGAGCAACTATGATCAGTACTGCTGTCCCACCGGTATGTACTCCCAAAAAAGGTTTAAATAAAAAGTTACAAGTGTAACAGTGTTGCTTCCGTCCCTCTCCTCGCCCCAACCTGGGCTCGAACCAGGGACCCTCTGCACACATCGACAACAGTCACCCTCGAAACACCGTTACCCGTCGCTCCACAAAAGGCAGCGGCCCTTGCAGAGCAAGGGAAACAACTACTTCAAGGTCTCAGAGCGAGTGACGTCACCGATTGAAACGCTTCGAGCGCGCACCGCTAACTAGCTAGCCATTTCACACCGGTTACATAAGCAACCAAAATAATACCTTAAATACCTTGTCTGGAAATAAGTGTTGTTTTTGAGCCCCAAATCCACCTCTTCTGCACCCAGGAGGATACAATTGAGATCTTCCCTGTATGTAGCCTCTGCTTCCAGGCTGATGAGGTGAAAGCCTGGTGGACACTTTACTCAGTACTTTGTTGAAGCACCTTTGGCAGCGATTACAGCCTCGATTCTTCTTGGGTATGACGCTACAAGCTTGGCACACCTGTATTTGGGGGTTTCTCCATTCTTCTCTGCAGATCCTCTCAAGCTCTGTCAGGTTGGATGGGGAGTGTCGCTGCACAGCTATTTTCAGGTCTCTCCAGAGATATTAGATCGGGTTCAAGTCCGGGCTCTGGCAGGGCCACTCAAGGACATTCAGAGACTTGTCCCAAAGCCACTCCTGCGTTGTCTTGGCTGTGTGCTTAGGGTCGTTGTCCTGCTGGAAGGTGAACCTTTGCCCCAGTCTGAGGTCCTGAGCGCTCTAGAGAAGGTTTTCATCAAGGATCTCTCTGTACTTTGCTCTGTTCATCTTTCCCTCGATCCTGATAGTCTCCCAGTCCCTGCCGCTGAAAAACATCCCCACAGCATGATACTGCCACCACCAAGTTTCGCCGTAGGAATGGTGGCAGGTTTCCTCCAGACATGACGCTTGGCATTCAGGCCAAAGAGTTCAATCTTGTTTCTCATGGTCTGAGAGTCCTTAAGGTGCCTTTTGGCAAACTCCAAGCGGGCTGTCATGTGCCTTTGACTGAGGAGTGGCTTCTGTCTGGCCACTCTACCGCAAAGGCCTGATTGGTGGAATTCTGCAGAGATGGTTGTCCTTCTGGAAGGTTCTTCCATCTCCACAGAGGAGCTCAGTCAGAGTGACCATCGGGTTCTTGGTCACCTCCCTGACCAAGGCCCTTCTTCCCCGATTGCTCAGTTTGGCCAGGCGGCCAGCTCTAGGAAGAATCTTGGTGGTTCCAAACTTCTTCCATTTAAGAATGATGGAGGCCACTCTGTTCTTGGGGACCTTCAATGCTGCAGACATTTTTTGGTAACCTTCCCCAGATCTGTGCCTTGACATTATCCTGTCTCGGAGCTCTACGGACAATTCCTTCGACCTCATGGCTTGGTTTTTGCTCTGACATGCACTGACAACTGTGGGATCTTATATAGACAGGATGTGTGCCTTTCCAAATCATGTCAAATCAATGGAATTTACCACAGGTGGACTCCAATCGAGTTGTAGAAACATCTCAAGGATGATCAATGGAAGCAGGATGCACCTGAGCTCAATTTCGAGTCTCATAGAAAGGGTCTGAATACTTATGTAAATAAGGTATCTCTGTTTTTTTTGTTTTTTTTATAAGTTTGCAAAACCTTCTAACAACCTGTTTTTGCTTTGTCATTATGGGATATTGTGTTTAGATTTATCAGAATAAACAAATCAAAAAATGCAAAATGTGGAAAAAGTCAAGGGGTCTGAATACTTTCCGAATGCACTGTATTATTATCAGCCTAAAAACATGACATGATCTATTATTATAGAGCTCTGATCAGCCTATAAACATGATCTATTATTATAGAGCTCTGATCAGCCTAAAACATGACATTATCTATTATTATAGAGCTCTGCTCAGCCTATAAACATGACATTATCTATTATTATAGAGCTCTGATCAGCCTAAAAACAAGACATTATCTATTATTATAGAGCTCTGATCAGCCTATAAACATGACATTATCTATTATTATAGAGCTCTGATCAGCCTATAAACATGACATTATCTATTATTATAGAGCTCTGATCAGCCTAAAACATGACATTATCTATTATTATAGAGCTCTGATCAGCCTATAAACATGACATTCCATGAGAGCAAGATTAGATTTTAAGCTCTACATCATCTCAAGTTTATTTTTTATTGTGTTGTGAAGACTGACCTCAGGCTATTGTGGGATATAGTCTGGATTAAACCTCATAGGAAGACGGTTTTATCATGTGGAGGTTTCATTCAGGTCGCTGTTTAGCTAAATTATATGTCTGTCTTTGGCAGGAGAGAGACCAGACTCTCACTCTGACAGCGGGAAGAGTCCTTCAGGGGAACCAGACCCAGAGACGCCCAAACCAGAGAGACGACGACAGTGCTCCCACTGTGAAAAGAGTTTTACTCATTTATGGAGTCTGAAAATGCACGAGAGAATACATACAGGAGAAAAGCCTTTCCACTGCTCCCACTGTGGAAAGAGTTTTACTCAGTTAGGGGCCCTGGTTGGGCATGAGAGAACACACACAGGAGAGAAGCCTTATCACTGTTCCCACTGTGGAAAGAGTTTTATGTGGTATGGGAGCCTGAATGAGCATGAGAGGACACACACAGGAGAAAAGCCCTACCAATGTTCCCAGTGTGAAGAGTTTTACCCATCAAGGGAGCCTGAAAGTGCATGAAAGAATACACACAGGAGAAAAGCCCTACCAATGTTCCCAGTGTGAAAAGAGTTTTACCCGATCATGGGGCCTGAAAAAGCATGAGAGAACACACACTGGAGAAAAGCCCTACCAACATACTAAAACACAGGAGGAGAAGACATACCACTGCTCTCATTGTGGAAAGACATTTTCCCAGTCAGAGGACCTGAAATCCCATGAGAGAATAGAGAGGCTGTGTTCTGACTTGTGTTTTTGATAAAAAAATGCTAGCTAGTTTCGTCAACAACAACAACAGCTAGTCAGCCACTTTGGTAGCTTGCTAGACAACATAGCCGAAACATTATAGCTCTTGGGATTATTTCGGTGTATATTAGTCACTGTGTTTAAGAAAATATATGTTGTATAGATAGTTACCCCATTTATTTCATATGTAAGTTACTAATCAGCTGGCTGAATAGCTAGAATAGCCTAACACTAGGCTAGTAGCTCATCTTAACTAGCTAACATCCTCCTATCTGGCTAAGTAACACTAGGCTAATGCTAACAAGCTAGCTAACATCCTCCTATCTGGCTAAGTAACACTAGGCTAATGCTATCAAGCTAGCTAACATCCTCCTATCTGGCTAAGTAACACTAGGCTAATGCTAACAAGCTAGCTAACATCCTCCTATCTGGCTAAGTAACACTAGGCTAATGCTAACTAGCTAGCGAACATCCTCCTATCTGGCTAAGTAACACTAGGCTAATGCTAACTAGCTAGCTAACATCCCCGACCATGAGCTCACTAAGCTACTCCCCTCCTGCTAAAGAAGAGGAGGTCTGCTGGACGGAGAAAGAGGGTCTGTGGCTGAACGTTGTCGTGAAAGAGGAGAAGGAAGAGGAGGATGTCACAGTAAAGAAAGAATATGAGGAAGTTACAGTGAAAGAAGAAGAAGAAGAGAGAGAGGAGGATGCCGTTCTTGGAGTGAAGGAGGAGGCAGAGATAACTGTCATGTTGGAAGAGGAGAAGTAAACAGTACTTACTTGAGGGAGTGTGCAATTGGCATGCTGACTGCAGGAATGTCCACCAGAGCTGTTGCCAGAGAATTTAATGTCAATTTCTCTACCATAAGCCGATCCCACAGACCACGTGTAACCACACCAGCCCAGGACATCCACATCCGGCTTGTTCACTTAAGGGATCGTCTGAGATCAGCCGCCCGAACAGCTGATGAAACTGAGGAGTATTTCTGTCTGTAATAAAGTCCTTTTGTGTGGAAAAAACTAATTCTGATTGGCTGGGCCTGGCTCCCCAGTGGGTGGACCTATGCCCTCCCAGGCCCACCCATAGCTGCACCCCTCCCCAGTGGGTGGACCTATGCCCTCCCAGGCCCACCCATAGCTGCACCCCTCCCCAGTCATGTGAAATCCATAGATTAGGGCCTAATGAATTTATTTCAATTGACTGATTTCCTTATATATATATTAACTGTAACTCAGTAAAATCTTTGAAATTGTTGCATGTTGCATTTATATTTTTGTTCAGTATACTTTTTATGAGAAAATGTGCAAGAATTGAAGGTGCCAACGATTGTTATAGTCATCATAAGAGTATTTTGCTGTCATAATACAAACAAATCTGCTCCTCCTCGATTAACTCTTTTCAGCTTCTGCCCACCACCTCATAACACAACCACACCACAGATAGAACAATGAGCCAGATATTTCACCTGATGTGTAAATGTTAAGCATCCGGTTGACGTTTCCACTCACTACCAAATATGGTGATGAGAGGAAGCCCAGTGGCGGGAGAAGATGGAGATCGAGTGAGACATTCTGCACATTTTCTCCTCGATTAAACATTTAATATCAATACAGTTTTATGTTTCCAAAACTTGAATCTATAATAAACACAGTGGTCTAGGTTTTGTAGACTTTACCCTTTGCCACTGTAAAAAAATAAAAATAAAGGGCGAATTGCCTGCCGTTCTGTACTTTTTGGACTCTGATCTGGATTATTGACCTCTGCCTGCCCTAACACTGCCTGCCGTTCTGTACTTTTTGGACTCTGATCTGGATTATTGACCTCTGCCTGCCCTGAGACAGCCTGCCGTTCTGTACTTTTTGGACTCTGATCTGGATTACTGATCTCTGCCTGCCCTTGACCTGTTGTTTACCTGCCCCCTGATTTTGTAATAACCTTTTGTTACTTCGACAATGTCAACATCTGGGTCTTCTCCTGAAACGTGATACAGTGAATGTGAGTATATTTAGGTGGTTTAAATTATTAACTTTCCTGCTAACCTTCTAAAAGTTGACGGTGCCAAAATCTTGCCAATGCATTCATTATTCTACTAACTATGACTGAGTGTGAGACATGTTTTCCATAATGTACAGTACCAGTCAAAAGTTTGGACACCTATTCATTCAAGGGTTTTTCTTTATTTTTACTATTTTATTTACATTGTAGAATAATAGTGAAGATGTCAAAACTATGAAATAACACATATGGAATCATGTAGTAACCAAAAAAGTGTTAAACGAAGTCGGGGGAGAAGGGCCTTGGTCAGGGAGGTGACCAAGAAAACAATGGTCACTCTGACAGAGTTCCAGAGTTCCTTTGTGGAGATGGGAGAACCTTCCAGAAGGACAACCATCTCTGCAGTACTCCACCAATCAGGCCTTTATGGTAGAGTGGCCAGACGGAAGCCACTCCTCAGTAAAAGGCACATGACAGCCCACTTGGAGTTAGCCAAATGGCACCTAAAGGACTCTCAGACCATGAGAAACAAGATTATCTGGGCTGATGAAACCAAGATTGAACTCTTTGGCCTGAATGCGAAATGTCACGTCTGGGGGAAACCAGGCACCATCCCTACAGTTATGCATGGTGGTGGCAGCATCATGCTGTGGGGATATTTTTCAGCGACAGGGACTGGGAGACTAGTCAGGATCGAAGGAAAGATGAACGGAGCAAAGTACAGAGAGATCCTTGATGAAAACCTGCTCCAGAGCACTCAGGACCTCAGACTGGGGGGCGAAGGTTCACCTTCCAACCGGACAACGACCCTAAGCACACAGCCAAGACAATGCAGGAGTGGCTTCGGGACAAGTCTCTGAATGTCCTTGAGTGGCTCAGCCAGAGCCCGGACTTGAATCCGATCAAACATCTCTGGAGAGACCTGAAAATAGCTGTGCAGCGACACTTCCCATCCAACCTGACAGAGCTTGAGAGGATCTGCAGAGAAGAATGGGAGAAACTCCCCAAATACAGGTGTGCCAAGCATGTAGCGTCATACCCAAGAAGACTTGAGGCTGTAATCGCTGCCAAAGGTGCTTCAACAAAGTACTGAGTAAAGGGTCTGAATGCTTATGTACATTTTATATTTCAGTTTGTATTTTTTACACATTTGCCAAAAATTCTAAAAACCAGTTTTTGCTTTGTCATTATGGGGTATTGTGTGTGTGTGTGTGTGTGTGTGTAATGATGAGGGATAAAAACTATTGAATCCATTTTAGAACAAGGCTGTAACGTAACAATGTGGAAAAGTGAAGGGGTCTGAATACTTTCCGACTGCACTGTATATGAAGTGCCATGGAGGGCACAATATTACAATGTTGCAGTCCAGAAAAGAGAGCTTTACCATCTCTGCCAAAAGCCTGGGCCTCTGATGGAGGCTGTAGAACTGTCATCAACATGCTTCAGTATTCCCCCTTCTCTCTAGGAGCATTTGTGTGCCAAGATCCACATAGGCTCCTCTGGACCATACCTCTCCCAGAACCCCATAGGCTCCTCTGGACCGTACCTCTCCCAGAACCCATAGACTCCTCTGGACCGTACCTCTCCCAGAACCCATAGGCTCCTCTGGACCGTACCTCTCCCAGAACCCATAGGCTCCTCTGGACCGTACCTCTCCCAGAACCCATAGGCTCCTCTGGACCGTACCTCTCCCGGAACCCATAGGCTCCTCTGGACCGTACCTCTCCCGGAACCCATAGGCTCCTCTGGACCGTACCTCTCCCAGAACCCATAGGCTCCTCTGGACCGTACCTCTCCCAGAACCCATAGGCTCCTCTGGACCGTACCTCTCCCAGAACCCATAGGCTCCTCTGGACCGTACCTCTCCCAGAACCCATAGGCTCCTCTGGACCGTACCTCTCCCAGAACCCATAGGCTCCTCTGGACCGTACCTCTCCCAGAACCCATAGGCTCCTCTGGACCGTACCTCTCCCAGAACCCATAGGCTCCTCTGGACCGTACCTCTCCCAGAACCCATAGGCTCCTCTGGACCGTACCTCTCCCAGAACCCATAGGCTCCTCTGGACCGTATATATGAAGCGATGTATGTAGAAAAGTTATTCAAGCAACCTTTTTCAGCGAGCGGTTGATTGGACTGGCAGTGGACGAAGTGCACACTGTTGTTCACCGGTTAGTCTATATTTCAGTCTACATTTTCAGATGAACTCCTGGCTAGCTATTGCCGCTAGCTAGCTGTATCATTCATCCTACTTCGCTATCAACTGGCCAGCTGCATCATTCATCCTACTTTACTATCAACTGGCCAGCTGCATCATTCATCCTACTTTACTATCAACTGGCCAGCTGTATCATTTATCCTACTTTACTATCAACTGGCCAGCTGTATCATTCATCCTACTTTACTATCAACTGGCCAGCTGCATCATTCATCCTACTTTACTATCAACTGGCTAGCTGCATCATTCATCCTACTTTACTATCAACTGGCCAGCTGTATCATTCATCCTACTTTACTATCAACTGGCCAGCTGCATCTATCATTAATCCTACTTTACTATCAACTGGCTAGCTGCATCTATCATTCATCCTACTTTACTATCAACTGGCCAGCTGTATCTATCATTCATCCTACTTTACTGATCAACAGGCTAGCTGCATCTATCATTAATCCTACTTTACTATCAACTGGCCAGCTGTATCTATCATTCATCCTACTTTACTGATCAACAGGCTAGCTGCATCTATCATTAATCCTACTTTACTATCAACTGGCCAGCTGCATCTATCATTCATCCTACTATAATATCAACTAGCCAGCTGCATCTATCATTCATCCTACTTCGCTATCAACTGGCCAGCTGCATCTATCATTCAACCTACTTCGCTATCAACTGGCCAGCTGCATCTATCATTCATCCTACTTTACTATCAACTGGCCAGCTGCATCATTCATTCTACTTTACTATCAACTGGCCAGCTGCATCATTAATTCTACTTTACTATCAACTGGCCAGCTGCATCATTCATTCTACTTTACTATCAACTGGCCAGCTGCATCATTAATTCTACTTTACTATCAACTGGCCAGCTGCATCAAGGGTCTTTAGATGCCAGGGGGAAAACAATATCTAATATCAGAGAGCTCTTAACCAACTCTTTGGAAACCCAAGGGGCCTCCAGAGTTATCCAAGCCTGAGACTGGGTTTGGTCATTTGTAAGTCTAAATTGAATTAATGATGATAGACACATTGCAGTTTCTGAATGACATCAACAGAGCCAAGCTCAAATTCAAGGTACAGTACAGAAGCTTACACAAGGATATGGATGCATCTCAATAGTCTGAACCCAAGGTTATGGATGCATCTCAATACTCTGAACCCAAGGTTATGGATGCATCTCAATACTCTGAACCCAAGGTTATGGGTGCATCTCAATAGTCTGAACCCAAGGTTATGGATGCATCTCAATAGTCTGAACCCAAGGTTATGGATGCATCTCAATAGTCTGAACCCAAGGTTATGGATGCATCTCAATAGTCTGAACCCAAGGTTATGGATGCATCTCAATAGTCTGAACCCAAGGATATGTAAATCACTAATATCGATTAGGGGGGGAAATCAGGTTGTATGTGCTGTTGAAACTAACACAACTAAAAAAACACATGGAAATGGGAGATATCTTTTACCTCACTGGTTAGAGGACAACCTGCAGAAGACAGTCAGCTACATTTTGGAGTGATGTATTTCCATTTAGCGGTCCCCAAAACGAAGAGAAACGCAAAATGTATTTGTCATCACTCATATCAATATCACGTTGAAATCAATTGCAGGAGAGGGGGGAGATGAGATTGCACGTCCTGTTAAAACTAACAGCTCAAAAACCACACGGAATCTGGGAATAATGTGTACATCACTGGTCAGAGGACAATTTGTAGAAAACAGCTAGCTACATTTAGAAGTGTTGCATTTTGATTCAAGTGGGTCGCCAACGTGGTAAGTGTAACACAACTCATTTCAGAGCCTGGATTTTCCCCCTGATGAGGCTAATATCCATATCACGCTGAAATCAATAGAACAGGGGGAAAACGGTTGGGGCGGCGCACAATTGGCCCAGCGTCGTCCAGGGTAGGGGAGGGAATGGCCAGCAGGGATGTAGCTCAGTTGGTAGAGCATGGCGTTTGCAACGCCAGGGTTGTGGGTTCGATTCCCACGGGGGGCCAGTATGAAAAATACAAAAATAATGTATGCACTTGTAAGTTGCTCTGGATAAGAGCGTCTGCTAAATGACAAAAAATGTAAAATGTAAATGGTTCTACATTGTAAAATTCATTAAAATACTCATACAACAATGTTAAAACATTGTGACATTATTTAATTGATATCATGAAACAACTCCTTCATGTATGAACTTTCTGATGTTGAATCAGAGTTCTTTTACCAGCGTATCTCTTGCCACATTGATCACAGCTATAAGGTTTCTCTCTAGTGTGTGTTCTCAAATGTACCATCAGGTTGCTTGATCGACTAAAACTCTTCCCACATTGATCACAGCTATAAGGTTTCTCTCCTGTGTGTGTTCTCTGATGTACTATCAGGCAGCTTGATTGAGTAAAACTCTTCCCGCATTGATCACAGCTATAAGGTTTCTCTCCTGTGTGTGTTCTCTGGTGACTAGTCAGATGGCTAGATGTAGTAAAACTCTTCTCGCATTGATCACAGCTATAAGGTGTCTCTCCTGTGTGCATTCTCAAATGTACCATCAGCTTGCTTGATGGACTAAAACTCTTCCCACATTGATCACAGCTATAAGGCTTCTCTCCTGTGTGTATTCTCTGGTGTATAGTCAGAATGGTAGATGTAGTAAAACTCTTCCCGCATTGATCACAGCTATAAGGCTTCTCTCCAGTGTGTGTTCTCAAATGTACCTTCAGGCAGCTTGAGTGAGTAAAACTCTTCCCACATTGATCGCAGCTATAAGGTTTCTCTCCAGTGTGTGTTCTCAAATGTACCTTCAGGAAGCTTGAGTGAGTAAAACTCTTCCCACATTGATTACAGCTATAAGGTTTCTCTTCTGTATGGATTCTCATATGTCTTTTAAGGTCTGCTGAAGAGTTGAATATCTTCCCACAGTCAGAGCAGCAGTGAGATTTCTTCCCTGTGTGTTTCCGCTGGTGTTTCTTGAGGTGTTCTGATCTGGAGGGACTCTTCTCTGCCTCCTCAGCTTCATGATGTTGTTGAGGCTCCCCAGAGGATCCACGATAGTCACGTCTCTCTTCTGTGTGAACGACAAAGTCAGACAGATGGTTAAAGGCCCACAACAGCAGAAATACTGTTTATTTGAGGTAAAAGGTGATGCCCAGAGCGTACCCATGAAGCTGTACAACAATTGACATCTGTTAAATTATTTGACAATTGTCTTAAGACAGTCAAGTGAGCAATAATAGTAATATCTTGTCTTGTTTTCACATTAGTGGGTAACATCGATGATTGTAGGCTAGACATATTAATACGCACAAAACATATGAACAAAATCATCCACTGTGAAAGTTGATACTTGCAGGCCCTTCATATGTAGGCTATGAGCAGCACTTCGTTAAATTGATCAAATCAGTTATTGTTTTCCTTGATCAAACCGTGAGCAACACCTGTCAAACTCATTTCTCTCAAAACACAGGGGATGTCGATTCCCACGGGACTAGTATTACCAGAGGACCTTGGAGTTCGCCAAAAAACAGTAGGTTATTCTGGCTTGAATTGTTACTCTCCTGCCATGTAAAAATGACTGCCATGGCAGATTCAGACAGGACTAAAATTGCAGATGTGGTGTTTTTGTGCTTGTGCATATAATTACATTCAGAACCGCGGACAGCGACAGTATCCAAAGCGGGAGAAAGTACATTTGTTATAAAATAATATTAGATTTATTAGTGTTGCATCATTATTTTGTACATAATATAACCATATACAATTTATGTATCACATGTCTTAGAGCGATGGACTGTGCCATCTCCGTGGCCTCCACAAAGTCTTGTGCACCAGCTGTTCCGGACAACTGTATGATCACTCTCTTCTTAGCCGATGTGAGTAAGACCTTTAACCCCTGTAAATCTAAGCCGTTGGTGGAGGGGGGCTAAACGGACATATGGAATTGTTTTAAGATGGTCGTACTATGGATTACTTAAATTACTTAGATTGAAGCAAATTTGCGTCAATTGACTCCAAGGGGTTAAACAGGTTAATCTTCACAGACAGATTACCAGGACGCGTACTCAGAGCATGCACTGACCAGCTGGCAAGAGTCTTCACTGACATTTTAAAACGTCTCCCTGACCGCGTCTGTAATACCTACATGTTTCAAGCAGAGGCATTAATATGGAGTTGGTCCCCCCCTTTGCTGCTATAACAGCCTCCACTCTTCTGGGAAGGCTTTCCACTAGATGTTTGAACATTGCTGTGGGGACTTGCTTCCATTCAGCCACAAGAGCTTTAGTGAGGTCGGGCACTGATGTTGGGCGATTAGGCCTGGCTCGCAGTCGGCGTTCCAATTCATCCCAAAGGTGTTCGATGGGGTTGAGGTCAGGGCTCTTTCGCTTCATGAAATGGGTTTCCATGGCCGAGCAGCCGCACATAAGCCCCAGATCACCATGCGCAATGCCAAGTGTCGGAATGATCACTCCAGAGAACGCCTTTCTACTGCTCCAGAGTCCAATGGCAGCGAGCTTTACACCACTCCAGCCGACACTTGGCATTGCGCATGGTGATCTGGGGCTTGTGTGCGGCTGCTCGGCCATGGAAACCCATTTCATGAAGCTCCCGACTAACAGTTATTCTACTGACGTTTCTTCCAGAGGCAGTTTGGAACGCGCTTCAGCACTCGGCGGGCCCGTTCTGTGAGCTTGTGTGGCCTACCACTTCGCAGTTCAGCCGTTGTTGCTCCTAGACGTTTCCACTTCACAATAACAGCACTTACAGTTGACCGGGGCAGCTCTAGCAGGGCAGAAATTTGACGAACTGACTTGTTGGAAAGGTGGCATCCTATGACGGTGCTACGTTTAAAGTCACTGAGCGCTTCAGTAAGGCCATTCTACTGCCAATGTTTGTCTATGGAAATTGCATGGCTGTGTGCTCGATTTTATACACCGGTCAGCAACGGTTGTGGCTGAAACAGCTGAATCGACTAATTTGAAGGGGTGTCCACATACTTTTGTATATATAGTGTATTTGCGACTGTTCGACTAAAAAAATCTCTGTCGACAAAACAGCCTATCGACCAAACAATCGACCAGTCGACTAGGGTCAGCCCTAATAAAAATGAAAATACATTTGCAGAATATTATACAATGATTTATCAACAGCTCCAACAATTTGACCCCCACAGGAAAGCCTCACTGGCAGATATAGAAAGACCCATAAACTGGATAGTCATTGATTCCTGAAGAATATAACTTTTAAATGCCTCAAATGTTTCAACTGTCTTACCCCATCAGAAACCAAAACAAATCAAATCAAATCAAATCAAATTTTATTGGTCACATGCGCCGAATACAACAAGTGCAGACATTACAGTGAAATGCTTACTTACAGCCCTTAACCAACAGTGCGTTTATTTTAAACAAAAAAGTAAGAATAAAACAACAAAAAAAAAAAAAAAAAAGTGTTGAGAAAAACAAAGAGCAGAAGTAAAATAAAGTGACAGTAGGGAGGCTATATATACAGGGGGGTAACGGTGCAGAGTCAATGTGCGGGGGCACCGGCTAGTTGAGGTAGTTGAGGTAATATGTACATGTGGGTAGAGTTAAAGTGACTATGCATAAATACTTAACAGAGTAGCAGCAGCGTAAAAGGATGGGGTGGGGGGCAGTGCAAATAGTCCGGGTAGCCATGATTAGCTGTTCAGGAGTCTTATGGCTTGTGGGTAGAAGCTGTTGAGAAGTCTTTTGGACCTAGACTTGGCACTCCGGTACCGCTTGCCGTGCGGTAGCAGAGAGAACAGTCTATGACTAGGGTGGCTGGAGTCTTTGACAATTTTGAGGGCCTTCCTCTGACACCGCCTGGTATAGAGGTCTTGGATGGCAGGGAGCTTTGCCCCAGTGATGTACTGGGCCGTACGCACTACCCTCTGTAGTGCCTTGCGGTCAGAGGCCAAGCAGTTGCCATACCAGGCGGTGATGCAACCAGTCAGGATGCTCTCGATGGTGCAGCTGTAGAATTTTTTGAGGATCTGAGGACCCATGCCAAATCTTTTTAGTCTCCTGAGGGGGAATAGGCTTTGTCGTGCCCTCTTCACGACTGTCTTGGTGTGCTTGGACCATAAGCTTGTATATAAGCTTGTATAACGCCACTGTTTGTAAACAAACACTGTATAGTTTCAATTTTGTTAAAAATGTGATTTTGACCTTATGGACGGCCAGTCCAGTCATAGTGAAGTGAATTCAGGGGGTAGCCCTGAGCTGGACTCAAACCTGGGTCCAGAGACTGTCAAGCCAACACCTTATAACTGTTATACCAAGATGTCTGAATTTCTTGATGAGGTCGCTAGGTTTTGGGTTAAGGTTGCTACAATAGCTTTCTCCATGAATTTGAGAGTGGTTACATTTCTCCAGCCCCCATCCCTCAGCTGTTTACCAAACCAAGTCTCTCTTGGCAGCCATTTTGTTGCTGTTTAAATCCTAGGTTGTTCCTTTAAAAAAGCCACATCAATCAATCCACCAATCTGCAGTTCAAACAATAACAAAGCTGTCATTCTGCCACTGTCTTTGTAATAAGATGATGATGGGGCTGGAGAAATGTAACTACTCTCAAATTCATAGACAGACCTATGGATGCAAGGACTGACCATCCATGATATCACCTTTATAGTTTTAACCATGTTGAGGCGATACAGTGTTGGTTCACATTTACATTGTTTCTAAACATTGGAGTAAAAAAAGCTTATTTTGGGATCTGATGGGGTACGAGAGTTGAACTAAGCTCATGAGGCATGTGTTATATTCTTCAAGAATCATTGGCTATATATAAATAATTTAAAAGTCCAAATATGGATGTAGCAACTGCAGATTTCACCTTTAACCCCACACATCAGTTCAACAACTGCAGAGTTTGTGCCTCTGTTTTTAAGACAGTACTTACTAGTGTTAATCAGGGCCCGGTTTCTCAAAACCATCTTACTGCTAAGTTCATCATTAGAACCATTGGATGCCTTTGGGAAACCGGAACCAGATATCCAGTTTCCTCCTCTTCTCCCTTCTCCTTTTTCGATGTGACAGTCATCTCCCCCTCCTCCTCTTTCACTCTGAACGCGTCTTCCTCTTCTTTCACTGTAACGTCTTTCTCTTCTTCTTTAACGGTAACAGCTTCACCCTCTACTTGTTTTTGTATTGTAACATCCTCCTCTTCCTCCTCCTCTTTCACTAGAGCTTCTTTCTCCGTCCAGCAGACCTCCTCTTCTTTAGCAGGAGGAGAGTAGC
The DNA here is from genome assembly GCF_020615455.1 of Coregonus clupeaformis. Lineage (NCBI taxonomy): Eukaryota > Metazoa > Chordata > Actinopteri > Salmoniformes > Salmonidae > Coregonus > Coregonus clupeaformis. The sequence goes on along the minus strand of NW_025533820.1, from coordinate 85,643 downwards.
TTAGTGACCTCATGGTCGGGGATGTTAGCTAGCTAGGCTAGTGCTAACTTAACCAGCCAGCTAGCTGACCAATAACAACAACACCGTAAATATGAAATTAAATGGGATAACTAACTAGACGACAGAAGTGGGTTTAAAACACAGTGGCTAATATACACGAAAGCGTCTAAAGAGCTTTATTGGTTGGGCTATTTTGTCTAGCAAGCTACCGAGGTGTCTGACTAACTGTTGCTGCTGTTGAAAGAAGCGTCCCGTCCACTAGATTATACGTCACACTAGCAGCATAGCCTTAAAGTCCCACATCGCCATCTGCTGACTGGAGTGGGTAACGCAGTTGAGTAAAATGTAGATTTTATTTTCAGACAAAAAGTTAAAGGGTAGGAAGCATGAGTTTTTACTCACCAGTGTAACAACACAGTGGCGTTTTAAAGACGTAATAACGTAGTTGTAGTCATAATCTGGTTACCTATAAGTACAAACATTATTATGTTTTTGGGGTTATTACATATTTATTAACTTATTTCCAATATCTTCTAAACTACCCACAATGCACTATTTCTCAACATCATATTGATCTAGTCTGTGCTACACTTTGTATTCTAGACCCTCTAATCCAAGGTTTAATTACTCTAACCTACAAAAATACTTGTTACTCATTGATAATTGTCGTCCATTTTGTCTTTTAAATAACGATTCTAAGCTAATAGCTCTGGTTTTGGATGCCGTTATAGATGAGTCCCGGTCAGGGTTGATGAGAAATAGACAAATCTCGAATAATGTCACACTGGTATTAAATATCATAGATTACTCAGATTTGGTCTCTGATGAGAGTTTTATTCTCTTTTGGGATTTTATAAAGCCTTCGATACACTTTACATTTTAGTCATTTTAGCAGACGCTCTTATCCAGAGCGACTTACAGTTAGTGAGTGATCACATTTTCATACTGCCCCCCCCCCGTGGGAAACGAACCCACAACCCTGGCGTTGCAAGCGCCATGCTCTACCAACTGAGCTACAGGGATAAAGTAGAACATTACTATTTTTCATGCCCTTAAAACATTTGTCTTTGGAGATTTATTTTGTAAATCTGTTAATACTCTGTAAATGCAACATTTAAAGTTTTGATTTCATGAGCACAACATTTTTGTTTATATCCCTGTCAGTGAGCATTTCTCCTTTGCCAAGATAATCCATCCACTTGACAGGTGTGGCAAATCAAGAAGCCGATTAAACAGTATGATCATTACACAGGTGCACCCTGTGCTGGGGACAATAAAAGGCCACTTTAAAATGTGCAGTTTTGTCACATAACACAATGCCACAGATGTCTCAAGTTTTGAAGGAGCGTGCAATTGGCATGCTGACTGCAGGAATGTCCACCAGAGCTGTTACCAGCGAATCATCTTCAATTTAATGCTCTGAACTCTCCAATCTCCTGCATGTCCCTCTGAACTCCCCAATCTCCTGCATGTCCCTCTCAACTCCCCAATCTCCTGCATGTTCTTCTGAACTCCCCAATCTCCTGCATGTCCCTCTGAACTCCCCAATCTCCTGCATGTACCTCTGAACTCCCCAATCTCCTGCATGTCCCTCTGAACTCCCCAATCTCCTGCATGTTCTTCTGAACTCCCCAATCTCCTGCATGTCCCTCTGAACTCCCCAATCTCCTGCATGTACCTCTGAACTCCCCAATCTCCTGCATGTCCCTCTGAACTCCCCAATCTCCTGCATGTCCCTCTGAACTCCCCTCACTATTCTCTTCCTTTTAGTCCAGTAACTTGACTTGGTTAACACACCTTTCACTTAAAGCACAAAGGTAAGGCTAGTCTGTTAAGGTGTCTGTAGGATAAACTATTTTATAAAACAAAACCAGCATTGTAAAACGGCAGCAAATTTAACAATGCTCAGAAATGGATTCAGTTGCATGACAAGGTAGTTTTCCATGGTGTATTTGAGTCTTTCCATGTAATTAAACCACCATTGAAAACGTAGATTGACCGGGGTTAGAGGAAGCAACAGATCTGGAGATGAAAATGACGAGGGTTTCAAGTTGATTTTGATTGGGTCCGAGGCGGCCGGAAACAAAAATGGTACCACCCTCCCGACCCAACGCTGAAATATGGAAGAGATACAACCAGGAGGGGCGTGGCCTAAACTAGTAAGGGTCACAGCAAACTAACGCTCTTATTTAAATCAACACTGTTAAGGACAAGCATATTAATAATAATAATAATAATATGCCATTTAGCAGACGCTTTTATCCAAAGCGACTTACAGTAATGCGTGCATACATTTTTACGTATGGGTGGTCCCAGGGATCAAACCATGCTCTACCAATTGAGCTACAGAGGACCATTAAGGTTAGAATATTGCAGAGAACAATCTAATTATTAATGTTGTAGAAAATTGTCTTTGTCCTCAGTCAAACACAAAGTACTTTCAGAGTTTTTTGTAGAATTAAGATAGACTTTATTACAATCAATATAGCCGAGGTGGTCTGCAGAGCATCTAACTTTCCACCTCTCAGCTCTCAGTTTATACAGTCATTTTACAAACATTTTAGCTTAATCCCTCCCTCTTTGGTTCCTCCACCACTGTCTCCAGTTTTCACCTCTTGACCACTCCGCCCACTTCCTTAATGGCGGTATCTGACTTCCCTCCCTTCTAGTTCCGTGTCTGGAAACAATAGTGGTGGGACCAAGCCCTGTCATGCAAAAATAACAGAGCCATTTCCTGGCTCCGTTCTGACCCCCTAATTGATTCCCAAACCTATCAATCGATACTTAAAACATGGCAGGTCCATAATCAATTTTCTCAAACATACAGTGGGGGAAAAAAGTATTTAGTCAGCCACCAATTGTGCAAGTTCTCCCACTTAAAAAGATGAGAGAGGCCTGTAATTTTCCTCATAGGTACACGTCAACTATGACAGACAAATTGAGATAAAAAAAATCCAGAAAATCACATTGTAGGATTTTTTATGAATTTATTTGCAAATTATGGTGGAAAATAAGTATTTGGTCACCTGCAAACAAGCAAGATTTCTGGCTCTCACAGACCTGTAACTTATTCTTTAAGAGGCTCCTCTGTCCTCCACTCGTTACCTGTATTAATGGCACCTGTTTGAACTTGTTATCAGTATAAAAGACACCTGTCCACAACCTCAAACAGTCACACTCCAAACTCCACTATGGCCAAGACCAAAGAGCTGTCAAAGGACACCAGAAACAAAATTGTAGACCTGCACCAGGCTGGGAAGACTGAATCTGCAATAGGTAAGCAGCTTGGTTTGAAGAAATCAACTGTGGGAGCAATTATTAGGAAATGGAAGACATACAAGACCACTGATAATCTCCCTCGATCTGGGGCTCCATGCAAGATCTCACCCCGTGGGGTCAAAATGATCATAAGAACGGTGAGCAAAAATCCCAGAACCACACAGGGGGACGAAGTGAATGACCTGCAGAGAGCTGGGACCAAAGTAACAAAGCCTCCATCAGTAACACACTACGCCGCCAGGGACTCAAATCCTGCAGTGCCAGACGTGTCCCCCTGCTTAAGCCAGTACATGTCCAGGCCCGTCTGAAGTTTGCTAGAGTGCATTTGGATGATCCAGAAGAGGATTGGGACAATGTCATATGGTGAGATGAAACCAAAAATGAATGGGGCCATGTATCGTGAGATTTTGAGTGAAAACCTCCTTCCATCAGCAAGGGCATTGAAGATGAAACGTGGCTGGGTCTTTCAGCATGACAATGATCCCAAACACACCACCCGGGCAACGAAGCAGTGGCTTCGTAAGAAGCATTTCAAGGTCCTGGAGTGGCCTAGCCAGTCTCCAGATCTCAACCCCATAGAAAATCTTTGAAGGGAGTTGAAAGTCTGTGTTGCCCAGTGACAGCCCCAAAACATCACTGCTCTAGAGGAGATCTGCATGGAGGAATGGGCCAAAATACCAGCAACAGTGTGTGAAAACCTTGTGAAGACTTACAGAAAACGTTTGACCTGTGTCATTGCCAACAAAGGGTATATAACAAAGTATTGAGCAACTTTTGTTATTGACCAAATACTTATTTTCCACCATAATTTGCAAATAAATTCATGAAAAATCCTACAATGTGATTTTCTGGATTTTGGTTTTCTCATTTTGTCTGTCATAGTTGACGTGTACCTATGATGAAAATTACAGGCCTCTCTCATCTTTTTAAGTGGAGAACTTGCACAATTGGTGGCTGACTAAATACTTTTTTTCCCCACTGTATGTGGACACCTGCTTGTAGTAGTAGTAGTAGTAGTAGTAGTAGTAGTAGTAGTAGTAGTAGTAGTAGCTACACTACATGACCAACAGTATGTGGACACCTGCTAGTAGTAGTAGTAGCTACACTACATGACCAACAGTATGTGGACACCTGCTAGTAGTAGTAGTAGTAGCTACACTACATGACCAACAGTATGTGGACACCTGCTAGTAGTAGTAGTAGCTACACTACATGACCAACAGTATGTGGACACCTGCTAGTAGTAGTAGTAGTAGCTACACTACATGACCAACAGTATGTGGACACCTGCTAGTAGTAGTAGTAGTAGCTACACTACATGACCAACAGTATGTGGACACCTGCTAGTAGTAGTAGTAGTAGCTACACTACATGACCAACAGTATGTGGACACCTGCTAGTAGTAGTAGTAGTAGTAGTAGTAGTAGCTACACTACATGACCAACAGTATGTGGACACCTGCTAGTAGTAGTAGTAGCTACACTACATGACCAACAGTATATGGACACCTGCTAGTAGTAGTAGTAGTAGTAGTAGCTACACTACATGACCAACAGTATGTGGACACCTGCTAGTAGTAGTAGTAGCTACACTAAATGACCAACAGTATGTGGACACCTGCTAGTAGTAGTAGTAGCTACACTACATGACCAACAGTATGTGGACACCTGCTAGTAGTAGTAGTAGTAGTAGTAGTAGTAGTAGTAGTAGTTGTAGTAGTAGTAGTAGCTACACTACATGACCAACAGTATGTGGACACCTGCTAGTAGTAGTAGTAGCTACACTACATGACCAACAGTATGTGGACACCTGCTAGTAGTAGTAGTAGCTACACTACATGACCAACAGTATGTGGACACCTGCTAGTAGTAGTAGTAGTAGTAGTAGTAGTAGTAGTAGTAGCAACACTACATGACCAACAGTATGTGGACACCTGCTAGTAGTAGTAGTAGCTACACTACATGACCAACAGTATATGGACACCTGCTAGTAGTAGTAGTAGTAGTAGTAGCTACACTACATGACCAACAGTATGTGGACACCTGCTAGTAGTAGTAGTAGCTACACTAAATGACCAACAGTATGTGGACACCTGCTAGTAGTAGTAGTAGCTACACTACATGACCAACAGTATGTGGACACCTGCTAGTAGTAGTAGTAGTAGTAGTAGTAGTAGTAGTAGTTGTAGTAGTAGTAGTAGCTACACTACATGACCAACAGTATGTGGACACCTGCTAGTAGTAGTAGTAGCTACACTACATGACCAACAGTATGTGGACACCTGCTAGTAGTAGTAGTAGCTACACTACATGACCAACAGTATGTGGACACCTGCTAGTAGTAGTAGTAGTAGTAGTAGTAGTAGTAGTAGTAGCAACACTACATGACCAACAGTATGTGGACACCTGCTAGTAGTAGTAGTAGCTACACTACATGACCAACAGTATGTGGACACCTGCTAGTAGTAGTAGTAGTAGCTACACTACATGACCAACAGTATGTGGACACCTGCTAGTAGTAGCTACACTACATGACCAATAGTATGTGGACACCTGCTAGTAGTAGTAGTAGTAGTATTAGTAGTAGTAGTAGTAGCTACACTACATGACCAACAGTATGTGGACACCTGCTAGTAGTAGTAGTAGTAATATCTACACTACATGACCAACAGTATGTGGACACCTGCTAGTAGTAGTAGTAGTAGTAGTAGCTACACTACATGACCAACAGGATGTGGACACCTGCTAGTAGTAGCTACACTACATGACCAACAGTATGTGGACACCTGCTAGTAGTAGTAGTAGTAGTAGTAGTAGTAGCTACACTACATGACCAACAGTATGTGGACACCTGCTAGTAGTAGTAGTAGTAGCTACACTACATGACCAACAGTATGTGGACACCTGCTAGTAGTAGTAGTAGTAGTAGCTACACTACATGACCAACAGTATGTGGACACCTGCTAGTAGTAGTAGTAGCTACACTACATGACCAACAGTATGTGGACACCTGCTAGTAGTAGTAGTAGTAGCTACACTACATGACCAACAGTATGTGGACACCTGCTAGTAGTAGTAGTAGTAGCTACACTACATGACCAACAGTATGTGGACACCTGCTAGTAGTAGTAGTAGTAGTAGTAGTAGTAGTAGTAGTAGTAGTAGCTACACTACATGACCAACAGTATGTGGACACCTGCTAGTAGTAGTAGTAGCTACACTACATGACCAACAGTATATGGACACCTGCTAGTAGTAGTAGTAGTAGTAGTAGTAGTAGCTACACTACATGACCAACAGTATGTGGACACCTGCTAGTAGTAGTAGTAGCTACACTAAATGACCAACAGTATGTGGATGTGACAGGTTAAAGGACATATTCATAGCCTGTTATACACTAAAAAGTATTAGTAAGTTCATGGTATGTAAGGATCTTAAAATATCTAAGGTTAAAAAGATTATGCATCCAGTACTAGTTCATAGAGATTGATAAAATGCATAAATGTGTTTAAAATCCGTCAAGAGTCAAAGGGTTAATATTGTAAGAGGAATGTGTAAATGTTATATTGACTACTTTAGTTTGTGGTGCCTAATTTAAGGGTAAAAGTGTTCATCTGTGATCTACTAAATGCTCTTAATCTATGAGCCTGAGATCGATTGCTCTGGTCTCCACCCAACTTCCTGGGGAAATCGCGGTCTTTTTCTCATTACACTAAATTTGTCAGTGAGGAAACATAACTGCGTCACGTTCGTGATTATTTCTTCCCTTTTTTCAGGTACGTTATTGATATGAAACGAGTTAATTTGAATGTAATAACTTGCTAACCTGTGAAGAGAGTTTAAGGTATGTGTTAGTAACATCTTGAGGAAGTTAGAGTTAAGTTGAAGAGAGTTATTAGGTGCGTGTGTGACTGTAATCTGCTTGGTTGCAGCGATATAGCTTCGTACTGAGAGTAGCTGCCATTTTATGCTAATTGTGAATGAATATGTGCGTTGTTAATAATATATTTGGGGTTATTTGTATAATGTGTTTCGAATACTTTGTTGACATGGTTGATAAATGTAGTTATGGGTTACTGAGCTAAAGCTACTTTGTGTTTGACAGTTATATTGAAACATTTGTATATGTTTTAGTGAATTACAGTTTATGCTGTTGTGACTTGAATAAGCTTTGTACCCTACAAATCTCTGGTTCCTGTAGATCTGTTGTTCTGTATAATGTGGTATTTTTGTAAAAAGATTACACTAAATTTGTCAGTGAGGAAACATAACTGCGTCACGTTCGTGATTATTTCTTCCCTTTTTCAGGGGTGTAACATGGACACCTGCTAGTAGTAGTAGTAGCTACACTACATGACCAACAGTATGTGGACACCTGCTAGTAGTAGTAGTAGTAGTAGTAGTAGTAGTAGTAGTAGTAGTAGTAGTAGTAGTTGTAGTAGTAGCTACACTACATGACCAACAGTATGTGGACACCTGCTAGTAGTAGTAGTAGTAGCTACACTACATGACCAACAGTATGTGGACACCTGCTAGTAGTAGTAGTAGTAGCTACACTACATGACCAACAGTATGTGGACACCTGCTAGTAGTAGTAGTAGTAGCTACACTACATGACCAACAGTATGTGGACACCTGCTAGTAGTAGTAGTAGTAGTAGTAGGACCAGAAGTATGTGGACACCTGCTCGTCCAACATCTCACTCCAAAATCATGGGCATTAATATGGAGTTGGTCCCCCCTTTGCTGCTATAACAGCCTCCATTCTTCTGGGAAGGCTTTCCACTAGATGTTGGAACATTGCTGCGGGGACTTGCTTCCTTTCAGCCACAAGAGCATTAGTGAGGTCGGGGCACTGATGTTGGGCGATTAGGCCTGGCTCGCAGTCAGCGTTCCAATTCATCCCAAAGGTGTTCGATGGGGTTGAGGTCAGGGCTCTGTGCAGGCCAGTCAAGTTCTTCCACACCGATCTCGTCAAACCATTTCTGTATGGACCTAGATTTGTGCACGGGGGCGTTGTCATGCTGAAACAGGAAAAGGCCTTCCCAAAATTGTTGCCACAAAGTTGGAAGCACAAAATGTAACCTTAGGCTTGTGTATGCGGCTGATCGGCCGTGGAAACCCCATTTCATGAAGATCCCGACGAACAGCTCGTGCTGACGTTGCTTCAAGGGGCAGTTTTGAACCCGGTAGTGAGTGTTGCAACCGAGGACCGAGGATTTTCACTCGCTACGCACTTCAGCGGGTCCCGTTCTGTGAGCTTGTGTGGCCTACTACTTCGCGGCTGAGCCGTTGTTGCTTCTAGATGTTTCCACTTCACAATAACAGCACTTCCAGTTGACCGGGGGCAGCTCTAGCAGGGGCAGAACTTTGACGTACTGACTAGTTGGAAAGGTGGCATCCTATGACGGTGCTACGTTTAAAGTCACTGAGCGCTTCAGTAAGGGTCATTCTACTGCCAATGTTTATCTATGGAGATTGCATGGCGGTGTGCTCGATTTTATACACCTGTCATCAACAGGTGTGGCTGAAATAGCCGAATCCACTAATTTCAAGGGGTGTCCACATACTTTTGTATATATAGTGTATGTCATGACTGTAAACACATTTTGCTTTAACAATTTAACATTTGCTTAAAACAGCACCCTGATAGGATACTGCAGCCTCACTCTACCCATGACAAAGTCATTTTTTAATCACGCGAAATATGAAAATAAATGATTTGGTATAATTTTTTATTATGGAAGATTGAATAAATGATGTTTCAAACGGTTTGTTTGGAATGATTTGTAGCTATCGTCTCGACTTTTTCTGTGAATTAGAGTCCATCCAACTCAATTTCCCTACCGGAAAAACGCAATTTCTGTAAAGTGTATTCGCGCACGCAAATTCAGGAAGAAACTGAAGAGCAGATGGCTTGACCGCGTTTTACGAGTGTCGCATCACTTGACCACAGTCAATATTGGACTAGGAATCCCCCTCCAAAGTAGTACAATGGAATTGCAATATTGATGAGGGCAAGTCTATGAGACATTTAAATTGTGCAAATAACGTTTTGTTGTTGGCCAGCTTGTTGATGGTATTCACATCTTACAGAGTAGCTTTATCAATTCCTACATTAAAAAAACGACATATTTAAGCTCAGAACATCATTTTAAAAAAAACACGCATCCGTTCAACAACTGCTCCTTCCAAGACAGTAACGTTACTTACTGTTGTTAATCAGATCTTCCGTCTCCTCCTCTTCCTCCCCCTCCTCCTCCTCCTCTTCTTCCCCCTCCTCCTCCTCTTCTTCTTCTTCCCCCTCCTCCTCCTCCTTCAACGTGACAGTTACCTCTCCCTCCTTCACTCCAAAAAAAGCCTCGTCTTTATTCTCTTCATCTTTCACTGTAACATCCTCCTCCTCTTTCACTCTGAACGCGTCTTCCTCTTCTTTCACTGTAACATATTTCTCTTCTTCTTTCACGGTAACAGCTTCACCCTCTACTTGTTTTTGTATTGTAACATCCTCCTCTTCCTCCTCCTCTTTCACTAGAGCTTCTTTCTCCGTCCAGCAGACCTCCTCTTCTTTAGCAGGAGGAGAGTAGCTTAGTGAGCTCATGGTCGGGGATGTTAGCTAGCTAGGCTAGTGCTAACTTAACCAGCCAGCTAGCTGACCAATAACAACAACACCGTAAATATGAAATTAAATGGGATAACTAACTAGACGACAGAAGTGGGTTTAAAACACAGTGGCTCATATACATGAAAGCGTCTAAAGAGCTTTATTGGTTGGGCTATTTTGTCTAGCAAGCTACCGAGGTGTCTGACTAACTGTTGCTGCTGTTGAAAGAAGCGTCCCGTCCACTAGATTATACGTCACACTAGCAGCATAGCCTTAAAGTCCCACATCGCCATCTGCTGACTGGAGTGGGTAACGCAGTTGAGGGAAGTGCAGACAAAAATAAAATGTATTTTTAATTCCTTTCATTAAATAATAATATTATATTGAGACGTTCAAATAGAGCAGTGCATATTTTGAGTGAGAATTTAAAACATACTATCCTTCACGTCTGTATTCAAGGCAGTTACATATTCATTCATTCATTTAAAAGAAACCCACGGGTCACACACTGGTTGAATTATCTGTCAAACTAGGAACGCTCTGCATCATGGTTTAACAGTGATCTACGTTCTATGAAAGCTGCTGGGAGCAACCTGGAGAGTAGCTAGAAGAAAAACAAAGCTAACTGCTCATGCCCAGGCCCTGGCATATCACCAGACTGCATACAAAGAGGCACTGAACACTGCACACACGTTATACTATACCAATCTCATTGCAAATGGTGAGGGGAACCCCAGAATTATATGATCTGTTATATAGAAATGAGTTCAACCACCAGATAACTCCTCCTTTACCCACTCCATTGTGGCGCAGTGGTCTAAGGCACTGCATCGCAGTGCTAGCTGTGCCACTAGAGATCCTGGTTCGAATCCAGACTCTGTCGTAGCCGGCCGTGACCGGGAGACCCATGAGGCGGCGCACAATTGGCCCAGCGTCGTCTATGGTAGGGGAGGGAATGGCCGGCAGGGATGTAGCTCAGTTGGTAGAGCATGGCGTTTGCAACGCCAGGGTTGTGGGTTCGATTCCCACGGGGGTATGAAAAAAAGTATACAAAATAATGTATGCACTCACTAACTGTAAGTCGCTCTGGATAAGAGCGTCTGCTAAATGACTAAAATGTAAATAAAGTAAAAACTTTTCATGAATTTTTCAGATTCCCAAATCTGAAATAAAGAGCATCTTTATACATGCTTGAATTAAGGGGTTGCAAGGGGGGGTAACCCTTGTTAGAAAAAAAAAAGATAATAATCTCCAAAATGCTTAGCAGAGTCTCCGGAGACAAAACGAAAGCCGGCCCTGATGGAGACGAGGGAGGGAGAGAATGGGCAACCATAGCAACAGTAGCCTAGCAACACACACACACACCCTAGTGAGCAGAATACCACAGGGGTCAGGCAGCTCAAACAATAGCTCACAGAGGAACCACAGTGGTAGGGGGTAGTTAAAGGAAAATTCCACCCCAAAACTATTTTTTGGGTTATTTTTGTTTCATTAGTCCATTGTTGACAATAGTCCTCAAGTTTTCAAGATATGTAACTTTCCAATTACAGAAATCATACTCGTATTTTGCAAAATGCACCGTCGTATGATGCAAAATACATTACTCATTTTGAGGTTGAATAAATACCGTTACGTTAGTTTGCAAGATAGCCTTAACTTTAGGCTATTTGCTGTATTACAAAAGTAATAATGAATTGTGTTTGGTTAACAATGCAAAGAAAAGGACTAAATCAAATCGAACTTTATTTAAAAGTGCATTTAAAGTTTGATATGATTTAGTCCTATTCTTTAACTTTGATTTTTGGTTGAGATGGAGACATATCAATTATTAATTTGTAGACAAACTGGAATTAAAGGCAGACTAAGTCAGTGGCAAAGATGGCATTATCCAACTTAGATTTCTGGTTGAGATGGAGACGTGAATCCAACATATTAATTTTTTACTTGAAGTTTAAATTCGAAATCAACCAAAGCTTGAAACCCTAGGCCTATATGTATTGTCTATTTTTAGTTGAACACTGGTTTGATTTGAAAACAATCGCTGTTAATTACTTTGCAATTGCTATATAGGCCTAGTTTCATTGAAGATATATGACTTATAAAGTATAGTTACATTTCATTTGCTCTGTTAAATCTACCCTTTGGAATTACTTCAATAGCAGTGAATCTATTTAGTTACTAAGAGATCTCTCAATAATCATTCTCACAATAGCACGTTGGTAAGTAGTCAGTGACAAAAACATCAAAACTAAGAAGGCTTTAGTTAAAACACTGGATGGGAGACCAATGGATGGCTGTAGATAGATCCTCTCTTCAGTAGGAGGTGCAGCATGGGAGACCAATGGATGGCTGTAGATAGATCCTCTCTCCAGTAGGAGGTGCAGCATGGGAGACCAATGGATGGCTGTAGATAGATCCTCTCTTCAGTAGGAGGTGCAGCATGGGAGACCAATGGATGGCTGTAGATAGATCCTCTCTTCAGTAGGAGGTGCTGCATGGGAGACCAATGGATGGCTGTAGATAGATCCTCTCTTCAGTAGGAGGTGCAGCATGGGAGACCAATGGATGGCTGTAGATAGATCCTCTCCAGTAGGAGGTGCAGCATGGGAGACCAATGGATGGCTGTAGATAGATCCTCTCTTCAGTAGGAGGTGCAGCATGGGAGACCAATGGATGGCTGTAGATAGATCCTCTCTCCAGTAGGAGGTGCAGCATGGGAGACCAATGGATGGCTGTAGATAGATCCTCTCTCCAGTAGGAGGTGCAGCATGGGAGACCAATGGATGGCTGTAGATAGATCCTCTCTTCAGTAGGAGGTGCAGCATGGGAGACCAATGGATGGCTGTAGATAGATCCTCTCTTCAGTAGGAGGTGCAGCATGGGAGACCAATGGATGGCTGTAGATAGATCCTCTCTCCAGTAGGAGGTGCAGCATGGGAGACCAATGGATGGCTGTAGATAGATCCTCTCTCCAGTAGGAGGTGCAGCATGGGAGACCAATGGATGGCTGTAGATAGATCCTCTCTTCAGTAGGAGGTGCAGCATGGGAGACCAATGGATGGCTGTAGATAGATCCTCTCTTCAGTAGGAGGTGCAGCATGGGAGACCAATGGATGGCTGTAGATAGACCCTCTCTTCAGTAGGAGGTGCAGCAGCTCAGCTCATTGTTTTTTTTTTTTGATAGTGGATATAATGTTGAAGATCTGATGTTGTTTCAAATGTACAAATTCAACATATTTTATAGAAGGTTTTTCCTATGTTGAAAATTGGTAACCATGATGACATAATCATGTGGTTAAAATGTAACCCTCAAAACAACAGTTGATTAACAACAAAAAAAAAATTTGACGTTTTTTTGCAAATCCAATGTATTTTCCCCTTAGATTCCATGCCACGATACGTTGACAAATGATGTTGAAAGAACGTTAATTCAACCAGTGTGCCCAGCGAGGTCTGTCTGTGTGCTGTAGCCAGATAGGATGCCTTGAAAGACATCTCTGAGGCTTTCCCAAAAAAACCTTCCCAATTAAATGTTGACTCCAAAGTAGGCCTCCTTGGCAGGATGACATCATAATTATTCGTAGCCCATCAATCGTGTGGTCATTTGTTTTTGCAAACTCTGCCATCATATGTAGCCTACATACAGGGTTTGAGTGTGTCAAGAACTGCAACCCTGCTGGGTTTTTCATGCTCAACAGGTCCCCCGTGTGTATCAAGAACACGCACAAAAAGCTTATTTTGCTCAAATTTTGTGCACACATTTGTTTACATCCCTGTTAGTGAACAATTTCTCCTTTGCCAAGATAATCCATCTACCTGACAGGTGTGGCATATCAAGAAGCTGATTAAACAGCATGATTATTACACAGGTGCACCTTGTGGGAAGGGGGAAGTTACAGGTTAAAGAAGGATGTTTAAGCCTTGAGACAACTGAGACATGGATTGTGTATGTGTGCCATTCAGAGGGTGAATGGGCAAGACAAAATATTTAAGTGCATTTGAACAGGGTACGGTAGTGGGTGCCAGGCGCACCGGTTTGTTTCAAGAACTGCAACGCCTCTGGGTTTTTTCACGCTCAACAGTTTCCCGTGTGTATCAAGAATGGTCCACCACCCGAAGGACATTCAGCCAACTTGACACAACTGTGGGAAGCATTGGAGTCAACATGGGTCAGCATCCCTGTTGAATGCTTTAGACACCTTGTAGAGTCCATGCCCCGACGAATTGAGGCTGATCTGAGGGCAAAAGGGTGCAACTCAATATTAGGAAGGTGTCCTTAATGTTTTGTACACTCAGTGTATTAGTGGTGTGTATAGACAGTATGGACAGTATATGAATATAAAAGGTGTGTACAGCAGTAGTTATATATAGGATGGAGTGGCGCAGTGGTCTAAGGCACTGCATCGCAGTGCTAGCTGTGCCACTAGAGATCCTGGTTCGAATCCAGGCTCTGTCGTAGCCGGCCGTGACCGGGAGATATATATATATATATATATATATATATATGCCATTTAGCATATATATATATATATACATTTAGCCATGGGGCGGCGTGCAATTGGCCCAGCGTCGTCCAGGGTACGGGAGGGAATGGCCGGCAGGGATGTAGCTCAGTTGATAGAGCATGGGCGTTTGCAATGCCAGGGTTGTGGGTTCGATTCCCACAGGGGGGGTATGAAAAATAATAATGTATGCACTAACTGTAAGTGGCTCTGGATAAGAGCGTCTGCTAAATGACTAAAATGTAATGTAAAATGTGTGTATAGACAGAATGGACAGTATATGAATAGAAAATAACTGAGTTCCCAGTTGTCTTGAAAGCAGCATAAATCCAGAGAATACCAGACTTCGATGACAACATTCGCCCACAAGAAGGACCGCCTAGTCACCTTCCTGTTCAAGTGAGCACAGCACAACAAGGTGAGTCCAAAAAATGTATTGTATGCTGCTGCATAAATGATGTAATATGCCAGGGAGGTATGTATACTGTAGCTAAGAAAGTAATACTAAGTGTATGTTGTGTAGTAAACTGTTAGTAGCCCATGTGCCTCACCCTAATAATTTGGTCTATTTCCCCCTCATAACTTAGCCTACTGTTCTGACTCGGTGGTGCACATTTAGCCTATAACCTGTTTTAGAGAAATGTCATCATTGAATATTGTAAGAGCTTTCATTGTCTGCTTATATGCCCCCTTTATTTACAGTGCATTTGGAAATTATTCAGACCTCTTTACCTTTTCCACATTGTTACGTTACTAACCTATTTTAAAATTGATTAAATTGTTCCCCCCCCCCGCCCCCTTAATCTACACACAATACCCCATAATGACAAAACAAAAACAGGTTCAGACATTTTTGCAAATGTATTATAAATACAAAAACTGAAATTACATTTGCATAGGTATTCAGACCCTTTACTCAGTACTTTGTTGAAGCACCTTTGGCACTTTTTGAAAAAAGACTAAAGACGCAAACTAATTTAAATAAAAACGTTAAAGGCGAAAACGTTCAAAACCCTCCTGATGTTCTGACTGACACGTTGTGTTATCAACCTTCCAGCCATCCATTCACCCAATCAGAAGAGCTCTCCTGATGTTCTGACTGACACGTTGTATTATCAACCTTCCAGCCATCCACTCACCCAATCAGAAGACCTCTCCTGATGTTCTGACTGACACGTTGTGTTATCAACCTTCCAGCCATCCATTCACCCAATCAGAAGAGCTCTCCTGATGTTCTGACTGACACGTTGTATTATCAACCTTCCAGCCATCCATTCACCCAATCAGACCTCTCCTGATGTTCTGACTGACACGTTGTGTTATCAACCTTCCAGCCATCCACTCACCCAATCAGACCTCTCCTGATGTTCTGACTGACACGTTGTGTTATCAACCTTCCAGCCATCCATTCACCCAATCAGACCTCTCCTGATGTTCTGACTGACACGTTGTGTTATCAACCTTCCAGCCATCCATTCACCCAATCAGACCTCTCCTGATGTTCTGACTGACACGTTGTATTATCAACCTTCCAGCCATCCACTCACCCAATCAGAAGACCTCTCCTGATGTTCTGACTGACACGTTGTGTTATCAACCTTCCAGCCATCCACTCACCCAATCAGAAGACCTCTCCTGATGTTCTGACTGACACGTTGTGTTATCAACCTTCCAGCCATCCACTCACCCAATCAGAACACCTCTCCTGATGTTCTGACCGACACGTTGTATTATCAACCTTCCAGCCATCCACTCACCCAATCAGAAGACCTCTCCTGATGTTCTGACTGACACGTTATGTTATCAACCTTCCAGCCATCCACTCACCCAATCAGAAGACCTCTCCTGATGTTCTGACTGACACGTTGTGTCATCTACCTTCCAGCCATCCATTCACCCAATCAGAAGAGCTCATTTCTGTTAGTCCATAGACGTATATAATGAATGTCCATTAGTGGCTAACACGGTTTAAAAAATACTCTTTTTATTTTTATTCAGATAAAAATGTTGCATTAAATCAAATGTGTTTTACAAATCAGCACCGGTGTTGTCTCCGACATGGTGGAATAATACTGATGGGAACATTCATGAGGTAGTGAATGTTTTTCATGTTAACAATTTATCAGATCATTATGACATGTGCATACACCTTTAGCTTGGAGACTAGTACACAAATTAACTCAATGAAACCAAACATAGTTATATACATTTTTATTCAGATAATGTTGCATTAATCAAATTTCAATTTTTTATTTTTACAAGTCAGCACCTGGTGGAATAATAAGGGTTCATACTTGTATTCAATGAATCAAAATCCATAATCAAAATAAAATACAGTCAGTCAACCATCAGTCAGAGCACAGCCTGTCTATTCTGTCATGTGATTTCAGATCCCCTGTCCGGGAAAATGTCTTTCCACAATTAGGTTCCCTAACTAAAACTCTTTCCAAACTGTGAGCTTATCCTCCCCTGTGTGTGTATGTCCACATGCCTTTTCAGGTTCCCTAGCTTGCTAAAACTCTTTCCACACTGGGAACAATGGTAAGGTTTCTCTTTAGAGTGTATTATCTTGTGTATGTTCAGGCTATCTAAGTCAGTAAAACTCTTTCCACACTGGGAGCAGTGGTAAGGCTTTTCTCCTGTGTGTGTCCTCTCATGCTTTTTAAGGTCTGATGATCTTGAAAATCTCTTTCCGCACTGGGAGCATTGGTAAGGCTTTTCTCCTGTGTGTGTCCTCTCGTGCTCCTTCAGGTTATCTGACAACGCAAAATTCTTTCCACATTGGGAACAGTGGTAAGGCTTCTCTCCTGAGTGTATTCTCTTATGTTGATTGAGGGTCGCTGAATGGGAAAAACTCTTTCCACACTGGGAGCAATTGTGTGGTTTTTCCCCTGTGTGTGTCCTCTCATGTGATTTTAAGCTTTCTGACAAAGCAAAATTCTTTCCACATTGGGAACAGCAGTAAGGCTTCTCTCCAGAGTGTATTTTCTTATGTTTGTTCAAGTTCCCTAAATGGGAAAAACTCTTTCCACACTGGATGCAATTGTGTGGTTTTTCCCCTGTGTGTGTCCTCTCATGTGATTTTAAGTTTTGTAATAACCTAAAATTCTTTCCACAATGGGAACAGGGGTAAGGCTTCTCTCCAGAGTGTATTCTCTTATGTTTTTTTAGGTTCCCTAAATGGGAAAAACTCTTTCCACACTGGGAGCAACTGTGTGTTTTTTCCCCTGTGTGTGTCCTCTCATGTGATTTTAAGTGTTCTGACAACCTAAAATATTTTCCACAATGGGAACATGGGTAAGGCTTCTCTCCAGAGTGTATTCTCTTATGTTTTTTCAGGTTCCCTAACTGGGCAAAACTCTTTCCACACTGGGAGCAATTGTGTGGTTTTTCCCCTGTGTGTGTCCTTTCATGTAATATTAGTTCATGAGTTCGTGAAAAACTCTTTCCACACTGGGAGCAGTGGTGGCGTCTCACTGGTTTGGGAGTCTCTGGGTCTGGTTCCCCTGAAGGACTCTTACTGGTGTCAGAGTGAGAGTCTGGTCTCTCTCCTGCCAAAGACAAACAAAGTATTTAGTTAAACAGCGACCTGAATGAAACACAACCTGTTGATAAAGGAACCCATCCTGTTGATATAGGAACACAACCTGTTGATAAAGGAACCCAACCTGTTGATAAAGGAACCCAATCTGTTGATAAAGGAACCCAACCTGTTGATAAAGGAACCCAACCTGTTGATAAAGGAACACAACCTGTTGATATAGGACCACAACCTGTTGATAAAGGAACCCTGTTGAATTCTGAAGGAGGTTTGTCAAGGAAATAAGGCTCTAACTGCTAAAGATGAAAAGATTAGCAGTGATGTCACTCCAATCCAAAAAGATATGGCTGCCATCAACACAAGGCTAGAAGATATGGCTGCCATCAACACAAGGCTAGAAGATATGGCTGCCATCAACACAAGGCTAGAAGATATGGCTGCCATCAACACAAGGCTAGAAGAAGAAGAAGCAAGAGTGGGCAAGAATGAGGTGATATGGTTTCACTACTTGATATGATTAAAATGACCAAAAGACCATCTCAAAACTGAAAGACAAGGAACAAATGCAGAACGGAGAAGTGGGCGAAATAATTTGCGCTTCTTCAAGTTTGTAGAGGGCTGTGAAACAGTAGATGACGCTGAAATGATTCTAGAAAAATCCATCGGCCAGATGTTGGGGGAAGAAAAACATTGTTCCGTTTGCCATTGAAATCGCCCATCGACTGGGCCAGATACGAGAGCTCCGCCAAGAGGTATATTAGCTAGATTCCTTCAGACAAAAAAATGACATTCTGACGCTGGTGAGAAAAAAATGAAAACTTAATCTATGAAAGGTGAAAGATTTCCATATATCCGGACCGACACCACTGAAGTAGAAGAAAAACACAGAGGCTTCAAAACAATTCAAATGAAACTAGGAGAACCGGTCCTCCTATTTACAGTGAGACTCAAGTTCACTTGGAAAGAAAATGTTGGGAAATGTTGCTGGAATGGGAAAAAGAAGCGAATCGGTTCATGGAATCGGTTCAGCGAATCGGTTCATGGAAATGAAGCTGAACTAAGCCCCAACGCAGAACAACTTGGGGTCATGATGGATTGATATAATAATAGTTGTAAATAACTTGTTGGAAAATAGGACAATGGATATTCTAGAACTCATGAGTTAACCTCTACAGGATCGGTGACCCGTATACGGGACGGTTGAGCTAACGTGCGCTAATATGATTAGCATGACTGTTGTAAGTAACAGCAAACTTTCCAGGACATAGACATGTCTTATATGGGCAGAAAGCTTACATTCCTGTTAATCTAACTGCACTGTCCAATTTACAGTAGCTATTACAGTGAAAAAATACCATGCTATTGTTTGAGGAGAGTGCACAACAACAAAAAACGTATCACGGCAACTGGTTTGATACATTCACCTCTGAAGGTAAATAATGTACTTACATTCAGTAATCTTGCTCTGATGTCATCCTAAGGGTCCCAGAGATAAAATGTAGACCCTATGATGTGGTATCAGACATCAGTTGGTTATAATAATAATAGACTATATGATGTGGTATCAGACATCAGTTGGTTATAATAATAATAATATACTATATGATGTGGTATCAGACATCAGTTGGTTGTAATAATAATAGACTATATGATGTGGTATCAGATATCAGTTGGTTGTAATAATAATAATAGACTATATGATGTGGTATCAGACATCAGTTGGTTGTAATAATAATAGACTATATGATGTGGTATCAGACATCAGTTGGTTGTAATAATAATAGACTATATGATGTGGTATCAGACATCAGTTGGTTATAATAATAATAATATACTATATGATGTTGTATCAGACATCAGTTGGTTGTAATAATAATAGACTATATGATGTGGTATCAGACATCAGTTGGTTGTAATAATAATAATAGACTATATGATGTGGTATCAGACATCAGTTGGTTGTAATAATAATAGACTATATGATGTGGTATCAGACATCCGTTGGTTGTAATAATAATAGACCATATGATGTGGTATCAGACATCAGTTGGTTGTAATAATAATAGACTATATGATGTGGTATCAGACATCAGTTGGTAGTAATAATAATAATAATAGACTATATGATGTGGTATCAGACATCAGTTGGTTGTAATAATAGACTATATGATGTGGTATCAGACATCAGTTGGTTGTAATAATAATAATAGACTATATGATGTGGTAATAACAATAATATACTATATGATGTGGTATCAGACATCAGTTGGTTGTAATAATAGACTATATGATGTGGTATCAGACATCAGTTTGTTGTAATAATAATAATATACTATATGATGTGTTATCAGACATCAGTTGGTTGGTTATAATAATAATAGACTATATGATGTGGTATCAGACATCAGTTGGTTGTAATAATAATAATATACTATATGATGTGGCATCAGACATCAGTTGGTTATGATAATAATAATAATAATAATAATAATAATAATAATAATAATAATAATATACTATATGATGTGGTATCAGACATCAGTTGGTTGTAATAATAATAGACTATATGATGTGGTATCAGACATCAGTTGGTTGTAATAATAATAGACTATATGATGTGGTATCAGACATCAGTTGGTTATAATAATAATAATAATAAGACTATATGATGTGGTATCAGACATCAGTTGGTTGTAATAATAATAGACTATATGATGTGGTATCAGACATCAGTTGGTTATAATAATAATATACTATATGATGTGGTATCAGACATCAGTTGGTTGTAATAATAATAGACTATATGATGTGGTATCAGACATCAGTTGGTTGTAATAATAATAATAGACTATATGATGTGGTATCAGACATCAGTTGGTTATAATAATAATATACTATATGATGTGGTATCAGACATCAGTTGGTTGTAATAATAATAGACTATATGATGTGGTATCAGACATCAGTTGGTTGTAGTAATAAGACTATATGATGTGGTATCAGACATCAGTTGGTTGTAATAATAATAGACCATATGATGTGGTATCAGACATCAGTTGGTTGTAATAATAATAATAATAGACTATATGATGTGGTATCAGACATCAGTTGGTTGTAATAAGACTATATGATGTGGTATCAGACATCAGTTGGTTGTAATAATAATAATAGACTATATGATGTGGTATCAGACATCAGTTGGTTGTAATAACAATAATATACTATATGATGTGTTATCAGACATCAGTTGGTTGTAATAATAATAATATACTATATGATGTGTTATCAGACATCAGTTGGTTGGTTATAATAATAATAGACTATATGATGTGGTATCAGACATCAGTTGGTTGTAATAATAATAATATACTATATGATGTGGCATCAGACATCAGTTGGTTATGATAATAATAATAATAATAATAATAATAATAATAATAATAATAGACTATATGATGTGGTATCAGACATCAGTTGGTTATAATAATAATAGACTATATGATGTGGTATCAGACATCAGTTGGTTGTAATAATAATAGACTATATGATGTGGTATCAGACATCAGTTGGTTGTAGTAATAAGACTATATGATGTGGCATCAGACATCAGTTGGTTGTAGTAATAATAATAATATACTATATGATGTGGTATCAGACATCAGTTGGTTGTAATAATAATAATAGACTATATGATGTGGTATCAGACATCAGTTGGTTGTAATAATAATAGACTATATGATGTGGTATCAGACATCAGTTGGTTGTAATAATAATAATAGACTATATGATGTGGTATCAGACATCAGTTGGTTATAATAATAATATACTATATGATGTGGTATCAGACATCAGTTGGTTGTAATAATAATAGACTATATGATGTGGTATCAGACATCAGTTGGTTGTAATAATAATAGACTATATGATGTGGTATCAGACATCAGTTGGTTGTAGTAATAAGACTATATGATGTGGCATCAGACATCAGTTGGTTGTAGTAATAATAATAATATACTATATGATGTGGTATCAGACATCAGTTGGTTGTAATAATAATAATAGACTATATGATGTGGTATCAGACATCAGTTGGTTGTAGTAATAATAATAATATACTATATGATGTGGTATCAGACATCAGTTGGTTGTAATAATAATAATAGACTATATGATGTGGTATCAGACATCAGTTGGTTGTAATAACAATAATATACTATATGATGTGTTATCAGACATCAGTTGGTTGTAATAATAATAATATACTATATGATGTGTTATCAGACATCAGTTGGTTGTGATAATAATAATATACTATATGATGTGGCATCAGACATCAGTTGGCTATGATAATAATAATAATAATAATAATAGACTATATGATGTGGTATCCGACATCAGTTGGTTGTAATAATAATAATAGACTATATGATGTGGTATCAGACATCAGTTGGTTGTAATAATAATAATAGACCATATGATGTGGTATCAGACATCAGTTGGTTATAATAATAATATACTATATGATGTGGTATCAGACATCAGTTGGTTGTAATAATAATAATAGACCATATGATGTGGTATCAGACATCAGTTGGTTATAATAATAATAATATACTATATGATGTGGTATCAGACATCAGTTGGTTGTAATAATAATAGACTATATGATGTGGTATCAGACATCAGTTGGTTATAATAATAATATACTATATGATGTGGCATCAGACATCAGTTGGTTGTAGGGGGTCTTCAACATGATTGTGTTTCTACCTGGTAGATGTTTTCTAAGTCCCTTTTTCCGTCTGTTTATCCACAAGGATGTAAAACACTACTTTCAAGTTCATATTTTTTTCCCTTCAGTGTGTTACAATACTTTACTGTATTTATATATATACTCTAGGAGTGGATGGGTAATCCCGCGGGGGGGTATGATGGGTAATCCCGCGGGGGTTTGAAATGCATAAATAGGGGTTACTGTCTCATCTCTCTATTTCTATTCGGGATCCTGATCCGCTCCGATGAGCCTGCCACTTAACTTGACATTGTGTATTTGTGTACGTTCGGAATTTAGCGGCGTGGGCTGCGGCCTGAACAATAGCCCAGTTTAGGAATAAACCTGTGTTCTGCCCTGCACACCTGGTGTCCGTCTTTTGTTCCTTTATGACCCAGCTTGGGTCATTGCAATACTTTACTGTATTTATATGTCGCTTTTCAACATGAAAAGTTCAAAAATCACTGGAGGACGCCATGAACAATTCCTAGAGTACAAAAACATATTCAAGTGTAGAATGCCGTTTTAAATTCACACATTAGTTCAACAACTGCAGAGTTTGTGCCCCGGTTTTTAAGATAGTACTCACTGTATTTACTGGTGTTAATCAGATCTCCAGTCTTCTGTTCTTCTTCTTCCTCCTCCAATGTGACAGTAATCTCCCCTTCCTCCTTAACTCCAAAAACGTCTTCCTCTTCTTTCACTGTGACAGTCATCTCCTCCTCCTTCATTCCAAAAACTGCATCCTCCTCTTTTCCTCTGAACGCATCTTCCTCTTCTTTCACTGTAACGTCTTTCTCTTCTTCTTTCACGGTAACAGCCTCACCCTCTACTTGTTTTTGTATTGTAACATCCTCCTCTTCCTCCTCCTCTTTCACTAGAGCTTCTTTCTCCGTCCAGCAGACCTCCTCTTCTTTAGCAGGAGGAGAGTAGCTTAGTGACCTCATGGTCGGGGATGTTAGCTAGCTAGGCTAGTGCTAACTTAACCAGCCAGCTAGCTGACCAATAACAACGTAAATATGAAAGTAAATGTGGTAACCTAGCTAGTTGTTTCCACAGAACTGTGTTTAAAACATATTGACAAATAAACAACGAAATTGTCTAAAGAGCTTGAACGTTTCGTCTATGTTAGCTAGCAAGCTACCGAGGAGGCTGCAGTTGTTGAAAAAGCGTCCCGTCCACTAGATTATACGTCACGAAAGCAGCATCACCTGAAAGACCCACATCGCCATCTACTGACTGGAGTGGGTAACGCAGTTTAGGGAAACGTTTTTTTTCTTCTCAATTTTGAATAGAATATTATAGAATAGAATACAGAATATACATATGAGATGAGTAGTGCAATATATGTAAACATTATTCAAGTGACTAGTTATTGTTACCCTTGATAAAGATGAGCAAAAAGTACTGTATAAAATAAATAAACTTTACCCAGTACCAGGATATTTTAGCCAGAAGGCTGAAACTTGGCCACAAAGAAATGGTTAATTGGGCACAAAATCAACATTTTTCAATGGCCATCTCAGTCTTCGGACTTGAACTCCATTGAAAACCTGTGGTTTGAATTGAAGAGGGGCAGTCCATAAGAACAGACGAAGGATATCAAGGATCTGGAAAGATTCTGCATGGAGGAATGGTCTAAGATCCCTCCCAATGTGTTCTCCAATCTCATAAAACATTTTGAGTGTCGCTCTCCTCCCAAGGGGAGAGGGCTGGATTATTGAAAACATGGGTGACAATAATTTAGACCCCTACCTGTTGAGAATTACGTGTTAAACAAAATCTCTTTCTTTGAGCAGTTGAATTAGTATAAAATATAATTTCATCTTTTGTTGTTGCATACAATATCCTGCAGGTTCATGCTCTACAACATTCGGAGAGTACGACCCTGCCTTACACAGGAAGCGGCACAGGTCCTAATCCAGGCACTTGTCATCTCCCGTCTGGATTACTGCAACACGCTGTTGGCTGGCCTCCCTGCATGTGCCACTAAACCCCTACAACTCATCCAGAATGCCGCAGCCCGTCTGGTGTTCAACCTTCCCAAGTTCTCTCACGTCACCCCCCTCCTCCGCACACTCCACTGGCTTCCAGTTGAAGCTCGCATCCGTTACAAGACCATGGTGCTTGCCTTTGGAGCAGCGAGGGGAACGGCACCTCTGTACCTTCGGGCTCTGATCAGTCCCTACACCCAAACGAGGGCATTGCGTTCATCCACCTCTGGCCTGCTGGCTCCCCTTCCTCTGCGGAAGCATAGTTCCCGCTCAGCCCAGTCAAAACTGTTCGCTGCTCTGGCACCCCAATGGTGGAACAAGCTCCCTCACGACGCCAGGACAGCGGAGTCACTCACCACCTTCCGGAGACATTTGAAACCCCACCTCTTTAAGGAATACCTGGGATAGGATAAAGCAATCCTTCTACCCCCCCACCCCCCCCACAGCGGAGTCGCTCACCACCTTCCGGAGACATTTGAAACCCCACCTCTTTAAGGAATACCTGGGATAGGATAAAGTAATCCTTCTACCCCCCCCACACACAGCGGAGTCGCTCACCACCTTCCGGAGACATTTGAAACCCCACCTCTTTAAGGAATACCTGGGATAGGATAAAGTAATCCTTCTACCCCCCCCACAGCGGAGTCACTCACCACCTTCCGGAGACATTTGAAACCCCACCTCTTTAAGGAATACCTGGGATAGGATAAAGTAATCCTTCTACCCCCCCCACAGCGGAGTCACTCACCACCTTCCGGAGACATTTGAAACCCCACCTCTTTAAGGAATACCTGGGATAGGATAAAGTAATCCTTCTACCCCCCAAAAAAATTGTAAAGTGGTTATCCCACTGGCTATAGGGTGAATGCATCAATTTGTGAGTCGCTCTGGACAAGAGCGTCTGCTAAATGACGTAAATGTGCCCTTGAGCAAGGCACTTAACCCTAATTGCTCCTGTAAGTCGCTCTGGATAAGAGCGTCTGCTAAATGACTAAAATGTAAAATGTAAATGTAAGTAGCTCAGTATTTGAATTATTTATTTTATAGAGTCGTTTTTGCTCATCTTTATCAAGGGTGCCAATAAGTGTGTCTCCCACCGCTCCGCCATACCGCTCCTCCATACTGCTCCTCCATACTGCTCCTCCATACCGCACCTCCATACCGCTCCTCCATACCGCTCCTCCATACCGCTCCTCCATACCGCACCTCCATACCGCTCCTCCATACCACACCTCCATACCGCTCCTCCATACCACACCTCCATACCGCTCCTCCATACCGCTCCTCCATACCGCTCCTCCATACCGCTCCTCCATACCACACCTCCATACCGCTCCTCCATACCACACCTCCATACCGCTCCTCCATACCGCTCCTCCATACCGCTCCTCCATACCGCTCCTCCATACCGCTCCTCCATACCGCTCCTCCACACCGCTCCTCCATACCGCTCCTCCACACCGCTCCTCCACACCGCTCCTCCATACCGCTCCTCCACACCGCTCCTCCATACCGCTCCTCCACACCGCTCCTCCACACCGCACCTCCATACCGCTCCTCCACACCGCTCCTCCATACTGCTCCTCCATACCGCTCCTCCATACCGCTCCTCCATACCGCTCCTCCATACCGCTCCTCCACACCGCTCCTCCATACCGCTCCTCCACACCGCTCCTCCGTACCACTCCTCCGTACCACTCCTCCGTACCTCTCCTCCATACCGCCCCTCCGTACCTCTCCTCCGTACCGCTCCTCCGTACCGCACCTCCGTACCGCTCCTCCATACCGCTCCTCCGTACCTCTCCTCCATACCGCCCCTCCATACCTCTCCTCCATACCGCTCCTCCACACCGCTCCTCCACACCGCTCCTCCGCACCGCTCCTCCGTACCGCTCCTCCGTACCGCTCCTCCGTACCTCTCCTCCGTACCTCTCCTCCGCTCCTCCGCACGCTCCTCCGTACCGCTCCTCCGCACCTCCTCCGTACCTCTCCTCCGTACCGCTCCTCCGTACCGCTCCTCCGTACCGCTCCTCCGTACCGCACCTCCGTACCGCTCCTCCGTACCGCACCTCCGTGCACCGCCTCCTCCATACCGCCCCTCCATACCTCTCCTCCATACCGCTCCTCCCATACCGCCCCTCCGTACCGCCCCTCCGTACCTCTCCTCCGTACCGCTCCTCCGTACCGCACCTCCGTACCGCTCCTCCATACCGCTCCTCCATACCGCTCCTCCATACCGCCCCTCCATACCTCTCCTCCATACCGCTCCTCCATACCGCCCCTCCATACCGCTCCTCCATACCGCTCCTCCATACCGCACCTCCGTACCGCTCCTCCGTACCGCTCCTCCGTACCGCACCTCCGTACCGCTCCTCCATACCGCTCCTCCATACCGCTCCTCCATACCGCTCCTCCATACCGCACCTCCATACCGCTCCTCCGTACCGCTCCTCCATACCGCCCCTCCGTACCGCTCCTCCGTACCGCTCCTCCATACCGCTCCTCCATGGTGTAACAATACATCATATACACTACCAGTCAAAAGTTTGGACACACCTACTCATTCAAAGGGTTTTTCTTTATTTTTAATTTTTACATTGTATAATAATAGTGAAGACCTCAACACATGCGAAATCATGTGGTAAACAAAAAAGTGTTTTACAAATTAAAATATATTTTATATATGAGATTCTCCACCCTTTGCCTCGATGACGGCTTTGCACCCTCTCGGAACATTCCCGCTGGTAGTGAATGTTTCTTCATGTCAACCACTTGTTGGTACCAGAACAACGTCGTCACATTTTCATATTCATTTAGCTTGATGAGTACTACACGAATTATCTAAATTAAAAACAAAACTACTAAATTCAAAGAGGTTTTGAAGTTTATCATTAAGAAATGCACATGCGTTTATTATATATCCATTTAACCACTTACATTTTTGCAATATCCAAATCATAATAAAACACATTTATGGGTTTATAGTTGTATCCAATCACCAAGTTCATAATCTAAATAAAAATACACATTTTATGAATTGTAATCTGAATGTAGATATGACCATGTCTTGAGATGAAAAATAAAAAACAGATGTAGGCCTATTTTTGAGGAAGCTTTCATATATACAATTTAGTTTTGTGTTGCACAAAAAAAAAACACTAATTCTCAGTCAAAAACATAAGTCAGAACACAGCCTCTCTCTGGTCCTCTGTAGCTCAGCTGGTAGAGCACGGCGCTTGTAACGCCAAGGTAGTGGGTTCGATCCCCGGGACCACCCATTCACAAAAAAATAAATAAATAAAATGTATGCACACATGACTGTAAGTCGCTTTGGATAAAAGCGTCTGCTAAATGGCATATTATTATTATATTCTCTCATGTGATTTCAGGTCCTCTGACTGGGAAAACGTCTTTCCACACAGGGAGCAGTGGTACGTCTTCTCCTCCTGTCTTCTCCATTTCAGGTCTGCTGACTGGGAAAAGGTCTCACACAGGGAGCAGTGGTACGTCTTCTCCTCCTGTCTTCTCCATTTCAGGTCTGCTGACTGGGAAAACGTCTTTCCACACAGGGAGCAGTGGTAGGTCTTATCCCTCCTGTCTTCTCCATTTCAGGTCTGCTGACTGGGAAAAGGTCTTTCCACACAGGGAGCAGTGGTACGTCTTCTCCTCCTGTCTTCTCCATTTCAGGTCTGCTGACTGGGAAAAGGTCTTTCCACACAGGGAGCAGTGGTACGTCTTCTCCTCCTGTCTTCTCCATTTCAGGTCTGCTGACTGGGAAAAGGTCTTTCCACACAGGGAGCAGTGGTAGGTCTTCCCCTCCTGTCTTCTCCATTTCAGGTCTGCTGACTGGGAAAAGGTCTTTCCACACAGGGAGCAGTGGTAGGTCTTCTCCTCCTGTCTTCTCCATTTCAGGTCTGCTGACTGGGAAAAGGTCTTTCCACACAGGGAGCAGTGGTAGGTCTTCTCCTCCTGTCTTCTCCATTTCAGGTCTGCTGACTGGGAAAAGGTCTTTCCACACTGGGAGCAGTGGTAGGTCTTCTCCT
Source organism: Coregonus clupeaformis (assembly GCF_020615455.1). Classification (NCBI taxonomy): domain Eukaryota; kingdom Metazoa; phylum Chordata; class Actinopteri; order Salmoniformes; family Salmonidae; genus Coregonus; species Coregonus clupeaformis. The sequence continues at coordinate 56,911 of NW_025533820.1, read as the reverse complement.
CCTGTCTTCTCCATTTCAGGTCTGCTGACTGGGAAAAGGTCTTTCCACACAGGGAGCAGTGGTAGGTCTTCTCCTCCTGTCTTCTCCATTTCAGGTCTGCTGACTGGGAAAACGTCTTTCCACACAGGGAGCAGTGGTAGGGCTTATCCCCTCCTGGATCATAATTACACTTACAGCAGGCTACTGGCTATTGGATCATAATTACACTTACAGCAGGCTACTGGCTATTGGATCATAATTACACTTACAGCAGGCTACTGTGGCTATTGGATCATAATTACACTTACAGCAGGCTACTGGCTATTGGATCATAATTACACTTACAGCAGGCTACTGGCTATTGGATCATAATTACACTTACATTTTAGTCATTTAGCAGACGCTCTTATCCAGAGCGACTTACAGTTAGTGAGTGCATACATTTTACATATGGGTGGGGGAATCGAACCCACTACCCTGGCTTTACAAGCGCCACGCTCTACCAACTGAGCTACAAAGGACCACAGCTGTTGGGACTGATGCATGCTCAATTCTGAGGATGTTAAACCCACAAGTTAACAAAATGCAGAATTCAGTTTTTTTCATGCAGGAAAAATATATAAAACGCATAAGCAATATCTTGCTGCGTTTTGTAAATGTTTACCAAAATGCTTCTTATTGTAATTTCTGCATCAGACTATGTGTAGCTACTTGGTACTGTTCTTGGTGTAGCCAGCTGACTGTTCTCGGTGTAGCCAGCCTGACTGTTCTCGGTGTAGCCAGCTGACTGTTCTCGGTGTAGCCAGCCTGACTGTTCTCCAGGTGTAGCCAGCCTGACTGTTCTCCAGGTGTAGCCAGCCTGACTGTTCTCCAGGTGTAGCCAGCTGACTGTTCTCGGTGTAGCCAGCCTGACTGTCCACGGTGTAGCCAGCCTGACTGTTCTCGGTGTAGCCAGCTGACTGTTCTCCAGGTGTAGCCAGCTGACTGTTCTCCAGGTGTAGCCAGCTGACTGTTCCAGGTGTAGCCAGCTGACTGTTCTCAGGTGTAGCCAGCTGACTGTTCTCCAGGTGTAGCCAGCTGACTGTTCTCCAGGTGTAGCCAGCTGACTGTTCTCGGTGTAGCCAGCTGACTGTTCTCCAGGTGTAGCCAGCCTGACTGTTCTCGGTGTAGCCAGCCTGACTGTTCTCGGTGTAGCCAGCTGACTGTTCTCGGTGTAGCCAGCTGACTGTTCTCGGTGTAGCCAGCTGACTGTTCTCCAGGTGTAGCCAGCCTGACTGTTCTCCAGGTGTAGCCAGCTGACTGTTCTCCAGGTGTAGCCAGCTGACTGTCCAGGTGTAGCCAGCTGACTGTCCAGGTGTAGCCAGCTGACTGTTCTCGGTGTAGCCAGCTGACTGTTCTCGGTGTAGCCAGCTGACTGTTCTCCAGGTGTAGCCAGCTGACTGTTCTCCAGGTGTAGCCAGCTGACTGTTCTCCAGGTGTAGCCAGCTGACTGTTCTCCAGGTGTAGCCAGCCTGACTGTTCTCGGTGTAGCCAGCTGACTGTTCTCGGTGTAGCCAGCTGACTGTTCTCCAGGTGTAGCCAGCCTGACTGTTCTCCAGGTGTAGCCAGCCTGACTGTTCTCCAGGTGTAGCCAGCCTGACTGTTCTCCAGGTGTAGCCAGCTGACTGTTCTCCAGGTGTAGCCAGCTGACTGTTCTCCAGGTGTAGCCAGCTGACTGTTCTCGGTGTAGCCAGCCTGACTGTTCTCGGTGTAGCCAGCTGACTGTTCTCGGTGTAGCCAGCTGACTGTTCTCCAGGTGTAGCCAGCTGACTGTTCTCCAGGTGTAGCCAGCTGACTGTTCTCCAGGTGTAGCCAGCCTGACTGTTCTCGGTGTAGCCAGCTGACTGTTCTCGGTGTAGCCAGCTGACTGTTCTCCAGGTGTAGCCAGCTGACTGTTCTCGGTGTAGCCAGCCTGACTGTTCTCGGTGTAGCCAGCCTGACTGTTCTCGGTGTAGCCAGCCTGACTGTTCTCGGTGTAGCCAGCGTGACTGTTCTCGGTGTAGCCAGCTGACTGTTCTCGGTGTAGCCAGCCTGACTGTTGTCGGTGTAGCCAGCCTGACTGTTGTCGGTGTAGCCAGCCTGACTGTTGTCGGTGTAGCCAGCCTGACTGTTGTCGGTGTAGCCAGCCTGACTGTTCTCGGTGTAGCCAGCCTGACTGTTCTCGGTGTAGCCAGCTGACTGTTCTCGGTGTAGCCAGCTGACTGTTCTCCAGGTGTAGCCAGCTGACTGTTCTCCAGGTGTAGCCAGCCTGACTGTTCTCCAGGTGTAGCCAGCTGACTGTTCTCCAGGTGTAGCCAGCTGACTGTTCTCCAGGTGTAGCCAGCCTGACTGTTCTCCAGGTGTAGCCAGCTGACTGTTCTCCAGGTGTAGCCAGCCTGACTGTTCTCCAGGTGTAGCCAGCTGACTGTTCTCCAGGTGTAGCCAGCTGACTGTTCTCCAGGTGTAGCCAGCCTGACTGTTCTCCAGGTGTAGCCAGCCTGACTGTTCTCCAGGTGTAGCCAGCTGACTGTTCTCCAGGTGTAGCCAGCCTGACTGTTCTCCAGGTGTAACCAGCCTGACTGTTCTCCAGGTGAACGCAATATTAACTTTAAGCAAAACATTAGGACATGTAGCTGGCTACCTTCCTTTTATGATAATTATTAGAAATACGATGTCCATGTGTTGTTTTAGCAAAAAAATACCTTGCTGTTTCATTGTACGCTCATTTGCTTGTGTGGCAGCCAGCCAAATAGCTTTGCACTTCTGTTGTCATCTGATGAAAATGAAGCTATTTTCTGCCGAATGTGTTGCACCAACGTATTTTCTGGGAAGGAAAACTATAGTTGCAGGTCCCTGATCACTCTATTGAAGCTAAGAAAAATAAACACTGTTGACTTTCATTATAAAACGCGACCCCTGTCAATACACAGCTGGACTCGCCTGCTCTCAATTTCTCCGGTTGTGTTATTTACAAACAAACGCGTGACAGGCTTCAACTGTTCTGGGGAACTACGGTAAGCTTCATAATGTAAAATAATGTTGACAAGGTGACATGAAGAACGAATCTGCTTTATCTCTTAAAATCACAAGTTGACTGCAGGTATTAACTATACTTAAAAAGTAGCTACAAAAATTATAATGTACTGAAAAACTTCAAAGAAATAGTTTTAACGGTATTGAAAAACCATCCCGTGGTGGCTATTTCCAAATACCCCTGTATCCAGTATATATTGTATCCCGCTAAGGCTTCTCTCCAGAGTGGGTTCTCTTATGTTTGTCAAGACTCCCTAACTGGGTAAAACTCTTTCCACACTGAGAGCAGTGGTAAGGGGTCTCTCCAGTGTGTGTTCTCTCATGCCTTTTCAGGTACTTTGAACAACTAAAACTCTTTCCACACTGGGCGCAGTAGTAGGTCCTCTCCTGTCTTGTGTGTATTCTCTCGTGCCCTTTGAGGGTCTGTGAATGGGTAAAACTCTTTCCACACTGGGAACATTGGAAAGGCTTTTCTCCTGTGTGTGTCCTCTCATGCTCTTTTAGGTGCCCTAACCTGGTAAAACACCTTTCACAGTAGGAGCAGTGGTAAGGCTTCTCTCCTGTATGTATTCTTTCATGTATTGTCAGGGAACCTAAATGAGAAAAACAGTCTCCACACTCGGCGCAACGGTAAGGCTTCTCTCCAGAGTGTATTCTCTTATGTATGTTCAGGCTTCCTAACTGGCTAAAACTCCTTCCACATTGGGAGCAGTGGTAAGGCTTCTCTCCTGTATGTATTCTTTTATGTATCTTCAGGGACGCTAAACGAGAAAAAGCCTTTACACACAGGGAGCATTGGTAAGGGGTCTCTCCAGTGTGCGTTCTCTCATGCCTTTTCAGGTCCTTTAACCAACCAAAACGCTTTCCACACTGAGCGCAGTAGTAGTAGGTCCTCTCCTCTCCTGTGTGTATTCTCTGATGCCCTTTGAGGTTCCGTGAATGGGTAAATCTCTTTCCACACTGGGAGCATTGGAAAGGCTTTTCTCCTGTGTGTGACCTCTCATGCTCTTTAAGAATCCATAACTTGGTAAAACCCTTTTCACAGCAGGAGCAGTGGTAAGGCTTCTCTCCTGTATGTATTTTCCCGTGTATTTTCAGGAACCTTAAATGGGAAAAGCCCTCTCCACACTTGGTGCAATGGTAAGGCTTCTCTGTAGAGTGCGTTCTCTTATGTATGTTCAGGGTTCCCAACTGGGTAAAACTCTTTCCACATTGGGAGCAGTGATAAGGCTTCTCTCCTGTATGTATTCTTTTGTGTCTTTTCAGGGAAGCTAAACGAGAAAATACTTTTCCACACTGGGAGCAGTGGTGTCGTCTTGCTGCTTTGGACGTCTCTGGCTCTAAATCCTCAAAGTCTGGTCTGTCTCCTGCCAAAGACAAAGATAGTATTTAGTTTAACAGAGACTCTCCACATGATAAAAAAAAACTGTCTTCCTATGAGGTTTTAAATCACACTCAGATTCTCAATAACCCAAGGCCAATTTTCACAACATTTCAACATTAAAAATAAACTTGCCGCATGAATGTACCGTTTTGTACCATCAAAACTGTGACTACATGTAGAAGCCAGACAACATAGTTTACATTAAGCCTTTAAAATTGATATATCAATATATTTCCAAGCAACCGGGAGAGAGTGAGCGGTCAGTTATATTACAACAGCAAACCAATCTGTGGGTAAAGCGACGCTGTGACTCAAACAACAACAAGCCACGGCTTCCCTCAGAGAAGAAGAGAAAGAACAACTTGGAGATGCAAATGCGAGCAACAAACAGCTGAAGGATATCCAGGAAAACACAGCTAAAATACTCTCAATGCTCACCACAACAAACAGCTGAAGGATATCCAGGAAAACACAGCTAAAATACTCTCAATGCTCACCACAACAAACAGCTGAAGGATATCCAGGAAAACACAGCTAAAATACTCTCAATGCTCACCACAACAAACAGCTGAAGGATATCCAGGAAAACATAGCTAAAATACTATCAATGCTCACCACAACAAACAGCTGAAGGATATCCAGGAAAACACAGCTAAAATACTATCAATGCTCACCACAACAAACAGCTGAAGGATATCCAGGAAAACATAGTTAAAATACTCTCAATGCTCACCACAACAAACAGCTGAAGGATATCCAGGAAAACATAGCTAAAATACTCTCAATGCTCACCACAACAAACAGCTGAAGGATATCCAGGAAAACACAGCTAAAATACTCTCAATGCTCACCACAACAAACAGCTGAAGGATATCCAGGAAAACACACCTAAAATACTCTCAATGCTCACCAGCTGAAAATATCCAGGAAAACACAGCTAAAATACTCTCAATGCTCACCACAACAAACAGCTGAAGGATATCCAGGAAAACACAGCTAAAATACTATCAATGCTCACCACAAAACAGCTGAAGGATATCCAGGAAAACACAGTTAAAATACTATCAATGCTCACCACAACAAACAGCTGAAGGATATCCAGGAAAACATAGTTAAAATACTCTCAATGCTCACCACAACAAACAGCTGAAGGATATCCAGGAAAACACAGCTAAAATACTATCAATGCTCACCAGCTGAAGATATCCAGGAAAACATACCTAAAATACTCTCAATGCTCACCAGCTGAAAATATCCAGGAAAACACAGCTAAAATACTCTCAATGCTCACCACAACAAACAGCTGAAGGATTTCCAGGAAAACATAGTTAAAATACTCTCAATGCTCACCACAACAAACAGCTGAAGGATATCCAGGAAAACATAGCTAAAATACTCTCAATGCTCACCACAACAAACAGCTGAAGGATATCCAGGAAAACATACCTAAAATACTCTCAATGCTCACCAGCTGAAAATATCCAGGAAAACACAGCTAAAATACTCTCAATGCTCACCACAACAAACAGCTGAAGGATTTCCAGGAAAACATAGTTAAAATACTCTCAATGCTCACCACAACAAACAGCTGAAGGATATCCAGGAAAACATAGCTAAAATACTCTCAATGCTCACCAGCTGAAGATATCCAGGAAAAACATACCTAAAATACTCTCAATGCTCACCACAACAAACAGCTGAAGGATTTCCAGAAAAACATACCTAAAATACTCTCAATGCTCACCAGCTGAAAATATACAGGAAAACACAGCTAAAATACTCTCAATGCTCACCACCAGCTGAAGGATTTCCAGGAAAACATAGTTAAAATACTCTCAATGCTCACCACAACAAACAGCTGAAGGATATCCAGGAAAACATAGCTAAAATACTCTCAATGCTCACCACAACAAACAGCTGAAGGATATCCAGGAAAACATACCTAAAATACTCTCAATGCTCACCACAACAAACAGCTGAAGGATATCCAGAAAAACATAGTTAAAATACTCTCAATGCTCACCACAACAAACAGCTGAAGGATATCCAAGAAAACGTATCTAAAATACTCTCAATGCTCACCACAACAAACAGCTGAAGGATATCCAGGAAAACATAGCTAAAATACTCTCAATGCTCACCACAACAAACAGCTGAAGGATATCCAGGAAAACATATCTAAAATACTCTCAATGCTCACCACAACAAACAGCTGAAGGATATCCAGGAAAACATATCTAAAATACTCTCAATGTTCACCAGCTGAAGATATCCAGGAAAACACAGCTAAAATGCTCTCAATGCGCACCAAAATAAACAAACTGTTGCAATCTGTTGTTAAAAGGGTGGATTTGCTCGAAAGTAATGTGGAATCTGTCAGATGCGTGGACAAACAAGACAACAAAATTGGCCTTCTGGAAACAAAGCTGCAAACTTTAGAAGATGAACTGGATCAGCTAGAAAACAGATGGAGACAAAACAGGAGAATTTTGTCCCTACCGGAACATGGACAACAGAGACCTTTTCCAGCTGCCTGATCAAGCTGATATCGGAAGAGCTACGTGGCTGTATCACTGGAGGATCTGGAGCAATCCCATTGAATTGGAGTGAAGCAGAAAAATGCTAAATACCCTTAAATGGTAATCTTTAAGAAGTGGAATTATCAGACCAAAGTCCACATTCCGAGAGCACGGGGTGGGGTGGGGGGGGTATGGAAGGAGATCAAGGTCCAGGGCCATTTGATTTGTCCAGGACCTGTCTGCTAGGCTGAGGAATAAAACGCCAGAAATTCATTCCGATCAGACAGACACTTGAGGAAAAGGGAATCAAGTCTCAACTCCAATTCCCGGCAGTACTGTAGGTTTAGATACATTTGTTCTTGCTGATAGTTGCTTCAGAGTTATTGAGTCTAAGAAGGCTATAGGATCCATCCAACTGTTGTTTTAATCTGATTTATATAAAATGTTCATAGAAGCTTTAAAAATTGTAATTAATCACATTGTTGTTTCTCCTTCCACAGTGGCAGCAGTAGGTCCTCTCCTCTCCTGTGTTGTTTCTAATAACCGCTTTTCTATCTTTTAAAATGAAAACTGGTTTAGCATGGATTAATTTTTTCACTGGTTTAGCATGGATTCCTTTTGTGAGAGCTGCGAGACATTTACCAGGTTTATTTGCCATTAAGGAGTATGCTTTATTTAAAATAATATATGCCATTTAACAGACACTTATATCCAAAGCAACGTACAATCATTATCTGATTAAATTGCTTTAGAAATGGGCACAAGACAAGGATATCCCCTCTCCCCCTTCCTGTTTGCACGTAACAGGTATCAGTATTTTAAACATAAATAAACTAAATGTACTGATATACAATACATGACCCCCTGCTAAAAATATTTTCTGAATCCTCTAAAATCTCAGGATATAAAATTAACATAGAAATAACTAAATAATGGCAATAGGAAAAATAAAGAATAAATGACTATCTACAGCCTAGATCTCCTATAATATATACCGTATTTTCCGCACTATAAGGCGCACCGGATTATAAGGCGCATAGAATAGAAGATACTAAAGTCAAACGTTTGACTGGGGTTGCGTTATGCATCCACTAGATGGAGCTGTGCTAAAGGGAATGTCAACAAAACAGTCAGATAAAGTCAAACTTTATTAAGCGTTCTGACAACTCCGTTAACTCCCATGGTAACGTTGTTCAAACGTTAATGTGCATATTAACAATATCTCCCAGCCTTGCTCACTCTTCTCCCTGATTCAGTAAACACGTAGTAAAAGAAACAGTCTGATACCACTAAATCAAACGTTAGTGCATAACTCAACATTGTTCAGTTACGTATAACACGTAAAGCTTTCCCCGTCCACGAATCCCTCGAATTCTTCTTCTTCAGTGTCCGAATTGAACGGAAACTCTGTTTAGTCTTCTTTACTTGGCGCAGGTCATCTTCTTGCTTCCTCCACTTCCGTACCATTGATTCATTAATGTTGAATTCTCTCGCTGCTGCTCTATTCCCATATTCTACTGCGTGACCGACAGCCTTGAGCTTGAACTCTGCGTCGTAAGTGTGTCTCTTGAAAGGTGCCATTTTGGGGTCTTTATACACACACAAGTGGTGTGGGACTGTGAGTAAGCACAGTACCGGTGTTTACTGACTACGGTAGCCGTAATGCTGCAAGCGGTGCGGCTTTGTAGTTTACCAGTCCTACTGAAACATTTCATTATTATTAAAATTGTTTTTATTGGTTTTTTCATACTGAAACATTTTGACAGAGCGCCTTGAGCGCCGTGTACAACCAGTATGGATCAACCAATTGATCCATATATAAGGCGCTCCGGATTAAAAGGCGCACTGTCATTTTTTGAGAAAATTAAAGGCTTTTAAGTGCGCCTTATAGTGCGGAAAATACGGTAAATAACATGAAAGCAAACCTAATAACTGACCATCTACAGCCTAGATCTCCTTTAATATAAATATATATACAGGTAAAAGTCAGTAAATTAGAATATTTTGAAAAACTTGATTTATTTCAGTAATTGCATTCAAAAGGTGTAACTTGTACATTATATTTATTCATTGCACACAGACTGATGCATTCAAATGTTTATTTCATTTAATTTTGATGATTTGAAGTGGCAACAAATGAAAATCCAAAATTCCGTGTGTCACAAAATTAGAATATTACTTAAGGCTAATACAAAAAAGGGATTTTTTAGAAATGTTGGCCAACTGAAAAGTATGAAAATGAAAAATATGAGCATGTACAATACTCAATACTTGGTTGGAGCTCCTTTTGCCTCAATTACTGCATTAATGCGGCGTGGCATGGAGTCGATGAGTTTCTGGCACTGCTCAGGTGTTATGAGAGCCCAGGTTGCTCTGATAGTGGCCTTCAACTCTTCTGCGTTGTTGGGTCTGGCATTCTGCATCTTCCTTTTCACAATACCCCACAGATTTTCTATGGGGCTAAGGTCAGGGGAGTTGGCTGGCCAATTTAGAACAGAAATACCATGGTCCGTAAAACCAGGCACGGGTAGATTTTGCGCTGTGTGCAGGCGCCAAGTCCTGTTGGAACCTGAAATCTCCATCTCCATAGAGCAGGTCAGCAGCAGGAAGCATGAAGTGCTCTAAAACTTGCTGGTAGACGGCTGCGTTGACCCTGGATCTCAGGAAACAGAGTGGACCGACACCAGCAGATGACATGGCACCCCAAACCATCACTGATGGTGGAAACTTTACACTAGACTTCAGGCAACGTGGATCCTGTGCCTCTCCTGTCTTCCTCCAGACTCTGGGACCTCGATTTCCAAAGGAAATGCAAAATTTGCTTTCGTCAGAAAACATGACTTTAGACCACTCAGCAGCAGTCCAGCTCTTTTTTTCCTTAGCCCAGGTGAGACGCTTTTCGCGCTGTTTCTTGGTCAACAGTGGCTTGACACGAGGTATGCGGCAGTTGAAACCCATGTCTTTCAAGCGTCTCTTGGTGGTGGATCTTGAAGCCCTGACTCCAGCAGCTGTCCACTCCTTGTGAATCTCCCCCACATTTTTGAATGGGTTTTTTTCACAATCTTGACTAGGGCGCGGTGATCCCTATCGCTTGTACACTTTTTTCTGACCACAGTTTTTCCTTCCCTTTGCCTCTCTATTAATGTGTTTGGACACAGAGCTCTGAGAACAGCCAGCCTCTTCTGCAATAACCTTTTGTGTCTTTCCCTCCTTGTGCAATGTGTCGATGGTCGCCTTTTGGACAGCTGTCAAATCTGAAGTCTTCCCCATGTTTGTGTAGGCTTCAGAACTGGACTGAGAGACCATTTAAAGCCCTTTGCAGGTGTTTTGAGTTAATCAGCTGATTAGTTTGTGGCACCAGGTGTCTTCAAAATGTAACCCTTACACAATATTCTAATTTTTGACACACGGAATTTTGGATTTTCATTTGTTGCCACTTCAAATCATCAAAATTAAATGAAATAAACATTTGAATGCATCAGTCTGTGTGCAATGAATAAATATAATGCACAAGTTACACCTTTTGAATGCAATTACTGAAATAAATCAAGTTTTTCAAAATATTCTAATTTACTGACTTTTACCTGTATATATATACACACAGCCTAGATCTCCTTTAATATAAATATATATATATATATATATACAGTTGAAGTCGGAAGTTTACATACACTTTAGCCAAATACATGTAAACTCAGATTTTTAACAATTCCTGACATTTAATCCTAGTAAAAATTCCCTGTCTTAGGTCAGTTAGGATCACCACGTTACTTTAAGAATGTGAAATGTCAGAATAATAGTAGAGAGAATTATTTATTTCAGCTTTGATTTCTTTCATCACATTCCCAGTGGGTCAGAAGTTTACATACACTCAATTAGTATTTGGTAGCATTGCCTTTCAATTGTTTAACTTGGGTCAAACGTTTCGGATAGCCTTCCACAAGCTTCCCACAATAAATTGGGTGAATTTTGGCCCATTCTTCCTGACAGAGCTGGTGTAACTGAGTCAGGTTTGTAGAGCTCCTTGCTTGCACAAGCTTTTTCAGTTCTGCCCTCAAATGTTATATAGGATTGAGGACAGGGCTTTGTGATGGCCACTCCAATACCTTGACTTTGTTGTCCTTAAGCCATTTTGCCACAACTTTGGAAGTATGCTTGGGGTCATTGTCCATTTGGAAGACCCATTTGCGAACAAGCTTTAACTTCCTGACTGATGTCTTGAGATGATGCTTCAATATATCCACATAATTTTCCTTCTTCATGATGCCATCAATTTTGTGAAGTGCACCAGTCCCTCCTGCAGCATAGCACCCCCACAGCATGACGCTGCCACCCCTGTGCTTCACGGTTGGGATGGTGTTCTTCGGCTTGCAAGCGTCCCCCTTTTTCCTCCAAACATAACGATGGTCATTATGGCCGAACAGTTCTAGTTTTGTTTCATCAGACCAGAGGACATTTCTCCAAAAAGTACGATCTTCGTCCCCATGTGCAGTTGCAAACCATAGTCTGGCTTTTTTTATGGCGGTTTTGGAGCAGTGGCTTCTTCCTTGCTGAGTAGCCTTTCAGGTTATGTCGATATAAGACTTGTTTTATTGTGGATATAGATACTTTTGTACCTGTTTCCTCCAGCATCTTCACAAGGTCCTTTGCTGTTGTACTGGGATTGATTTGCACTTTTCGCACCAAAGTACGTTCATCTCTAGGAGACAGAACGCGTCTCCTTCCTGAGCGGTATGATGGCTGCATGGTCCAATGGTGTTTATACTTGCGTACTATTGTTTGTACAGATGAACGTGGTACCTTCAGGCGTTTGGAAATTGCTCCCAAGGATGAACCAGACTTGTGGAGATCTACCATTTTTTTCTGAGGTCTTGGCTGATTTCTTTTTATTTTCCCATGATGTCAAGCAAAGAGGCACTGAGTTTGAAGGTAGGCCTTGAAATACATCCACAGGTACACCGCCAACTGACTCAAATGATGTCAATTAGCCTATCAGAAGCTTCAAAAGCCGTGACATCATTTTCTGGAATTTTCCAAGCTGTTTAAAGGCACAGTCAACTTAGTGTATGTAAACTTCTGACCCACTGGAATTGTGATATAGTGAATTATAAGTGAAGTAATCTGTCTGTAAACAATTGTTGGAAAAACTACTCGTGTCATGCACAAAGTACAGTGAGGGAAAAAAGTATTTGATCCCCTGCTGATTTTGTACGTTTGCCTTGCACTGACAAAGAAATGATCAGTCTATCATTTTAATGGTAGGTTTATTTGAACAGTGAGAGACAGAATAACAAAACAAAAATCCAGTTTAATTAGGAAAATAAGTATTTGACCCCCTCTCAATCAGAAAGATTTCTGGCTCCCAAGTGTCTTTAATACAGGTAACGAGCTGAGATTAGGAGCACACTCTTAAAGGGAGTGCTCCTAATCTCAGCTTGTTACCTGTATAAAAGACACCTGTCCACAGAAGCAATCAATCAGATTCCAAACTCTCCACCATGGCCAAGAACAAAGAGCTCTCCAAGGATGTCAGGGACAAGATTGTAGACCTATACAAGGCTGGAATGGGCTACAAGACCATCGCCAAGCAGCTTGGTGAGAAGGTGACAACAGTTGGTGCGATTATTCGCAAATGGAAGAAACACAAAATAACTGTCAATCTCCCTCGGCCTGGGTAGAATGGGGAGACTGGGGAGACTGGGGAGACTGGGTAGAATGGGGAGACTGGGGAGACTGGGGAGACTGGGGAGACTGGGTAGAATGGGGAGACTGGGGAGACTGGGGAGACTGGGTAGAATGGGGAGGAGGGACGTTCACTAGGATTTTTTATGAATTTATTTGCAAATTATGGTGGAAAATAAGTATTTGGTCAATAACAAAAGTTTCTCAATACTTTGTTATATACCCCTTGTTGGCAATGACACAGGTCAAACGTTTTCTGTAAGTCTTCACAAGGTTTTCACACACTGTTGCTGGTATTTTGGCCCATTCCTCCATGCAGATCTCCTCTAGAGCAGTGATGTTTTGGGGCTGTCGCTGGGCAACACGGACTTTCAACTCCCTCCAAAGATTTTCTATGGGGTTGAGATCTGGAGACTGGCTAGGCCACTCCAGGACCTTGAAATGCTTCTTACGAAGCCACTCCTTCGTTGCCGGGAGGTGTGTTTGGGATCATTGTCATGCTAAAAGACCCAGCCACGTTTCATCTTCAATGCTCTTGCTGATGGAAGGAGGTTTTCACTCAAAATCTCACGATACATGGCCCCATTCATTCTTTCCTTTACACGGATCAGTCGTCCTGGTCCCTTTGCAGAAAAACAGCCCCAAAGCATGAAGTTTCCACCCCCATGCTTCACAGTAGGTATGGTGTTCTTTGGATGCAACTCAGCATTCTTTGTCCTCCAAACACGATGAGTTGAGTTTTTACCAAAAAGTTGTATTTTGGTTTCATCTGACCATATGACATTCTCCCAATCCTCTTCTGGATTATCCAAATGCACTCTAGCAAACTTCAGACGGGCCTGGACATGTACTGGCTTAAGCAGGGGGACACGTCTGGCAATGCAGGATTTGAGTCCCTGGCGGAGTAGTGTGTTACTGATGGTAGGCTTTGTTACTTTGGTCCCAGCTCTCTGCAGGTCATTCACTAGGTCCCCCCCGTGTGGTTCTGGGATTTTTGCTCACCGTTCTTGTGATCATTTTGACCCCACGGGGTGAGATCTTGCGTGGAGCCCCAGATCGAGGGAGATTATCAGTGGTCTTGTATGTCTTCCATTTCCTAATAATTGCTCCCACAGTTGATTTCTTCAAACCAAGCTGCTTACCTATTGCAGATTCAGTCTTCCCAGCCTGGTGCAGGTCTACAATTTTGTTTCTGGTGTCCTTTGACAGCTCTTTGGTCTTGACCATAGTGGAGTTTGGAGTGTGACTGTTTGAGGTTGTGGACAGGTGTCTTTTATACTGATAACAAGTTCAAACAGGTGCCATTAATACAGGTAACGAGTGGAGGACAGAGGAGCCTCTTAAAGAAGAAGTTACAGGTCTGTGAGAGCCAGAAATCTTGCTTGTTTGTAGGTGACCAAATACTTATCTTCCACCATCATTTGGAAATTAATTCATAAAAAATCCTACAATGTGATTTTCTGGATTTTTTTTTCTCAATTTGTCTGTCATAGTTGACGTGTACCTATGATGAAAATGACAGGCCTCTCTCATCTTTTTAAGTGGGAGAACTTGCACAATTGGTGGCTGACTAAATACTTTTTTTCCCCACTGTATATAGTGTATGTCATGACTGTAAACACATTTTGCTTTAACTATTTAACATTTGCTTAAACGGCACACTGATAGGCTACTGCAGCCTCACTCTACCCATGACAAAGTCATTTTTTAAATCTGATGAAAGAGATTTTTTAAAAATATGAAAATAAATGATTTGGTATCATTTTTATTATGGAAGATTGAATAAATTGTGTTTCAAACGGTTTGTTTGGAATGATTTGTAGCTATCGTCTCGACTTTTTCTGTGAATTAGAGTCCATCCAACTCAATTTCCCTACCGGAAAAACGCAATTTCTGTAAAGTGTATTCGCGCACGCAAATTCAGGAAGAAACTGAAGAGCAGATGGCTTGACCGCGTTTTGCGAGTGTCGCATCACTTGACCGCAGTCAATATTGGACTAGGAATCCCCCTCCAAAGTAGTACAATGGATTTGCAGTATTGATGAGGGCAAGTCTATGAGACATTTAAGTTGTGCAAATAACGTTTTGTGGTTGGCCAGCTTGTTGATGGTATTCACATCTTACAGAGTAGCTTTATCAATTCCTACATTTAAAAAACGACATATTTAAGCTCAGAACATCATTTTAAAAAAAACACGCATCAGTTCAACAACTGCTCCTTCCAAGACAGTAACATTACTTACTGTTGTTAATCAGATCTTCCGTCTCCTCCTCCTCCTCTTCTTCCCCCCCCTCCTCCTCCTCTTCTTCCCCCTCCTCCTCTTCCTCTTCTTCCTCCTCCTCCTTCAACGTGACAGTTACCTCTCCCTCCTTCACTCCAAAAAAAGCCTCGTCTTTATTCTCTTCATCTTTCACTGTAACAGTCTCACCACCCTCCTCTTCTTTTGTTACTGTGACAACCTCCTCTTCCTCCTCCTCTTTCACGACAACGTTCAGCCACAGACCCTCTTTCTCCGTCCAGCAGACCTCCTCTTCTTTAGCAGGAGGAGAGTAGCTTGGCGAGCTCATGGTCGGCGATGTTAGCTAGCTAGCAAGTTAGCGACTAGACTAGTGATAGGCTAATTTATGAAGCCAGCTACCGTTACCTGACTAAACGTAAATATGACATTAAATGCGGAAACTAGTTATAAGACATTAGTATGTTTAAAATTCAGAGGCAAATATACACTGAAACAGTCTGATCAGCTTGAACGTTTCGACCATGTTGGCTAGCAAACTCTCGAGGTGGCTGACTCGTCGTTGTTGAAGAAACGTTCCGTCCACTAGATTATACGTCACACTAGAAGCATCGCCTGAAAGACACACATCGCCATCTACTGACTGGAGTGGGTATCGCAGTTGAGAGAAACGTTTATTTTATTTCCAGACAAAAAGTGATATTTTTTCATTTCTTTCATTAAATAATAATAGTATTTTCAAACTAGTGCAGATTCGTAATAAGTATGAATTTAAAACCTACTTCTTTCCACATCCTACCAACCCAACAGATGGATGGGCACCACAAACTCTGGATCCAGGGCGGTGACCCCAGGGATGAAGTCACCAGAAAACTCTGGATCCAGGGCGGTGACCCCAGGGATGAAGTCACCACAAACTCTGGATCCAGGGCGGTGACCCCAGGGATGAAGTCACCAGAAAACTCTGGATCCAGGGCGGTGACCCCAGGGATGAAGGTACCAGAAACTCTGGATCCAGGGCGGTGACCCCAGGGATGAAGTCACCACAAACTCTGGATCCAGGGCGGTGACCCCAGGGATGAAGGTACCAGAAACTCTGGATCCAGGGCGGTGACCCCAGGGATGAAGGTACCAGAAACTCTGGATCCAGGGCGGTGACCCCAGGGATGAAGTCACCAGAAACTCTGGATCCAGGGCGGTGAGGCTGTTTGAAGCCTGTGTCAGGTCCGGGCTTCCCATCGCCAAGGAGCCCCCCCCCAATAGGGGGTGTGTCCACTGAGCCATGGAGCTAATTTCAATAGGGGGTGTGTCCACTGAGCCATGGAGCTAATTAAAATAGGGGGTGTGTCCATTGAGGGGGTGCAAACATATTTTTTCCCACCACTTATTTTAGAGCTGGTCTGTTATTTCAAATAAAATCAAATCAAATGGTATTGGTCACATACACGTGTTCAACAGATCAAATCAAATCAAATGTTATTGGCCACATGCGCCGAATACAACAGGTGCAGACATTACAGTGAAATGCTTACTTACAGCCCTTAACCAACAACGCATTTATTTCTTAATAAAAAAAGTAAAATAAAACAACAACAAAAAAAGTGTTGAGAAAAAAATAGCAGAAGTAAAATAAAATAACAGTAGGGAGGCTATATATACAGGGGGGGTACCGGTACAGTAATGTTATTGGTAACAACATGTGTTTAGCAGATGTTATAGCGGGTGATAACAGTAGGGAGGCTATATATACAGGGGGGGTACCGGTACAGTAATGTTATTGGTAACAACATGTGTTTAGCAGATGTTATAGCGGGTGATAACAGTAGGGAGGCTATATATACAGGGGGGTACCGGTACAGTAATGTTATTGGTAACAACATGTGTTTAGCAGATGTTATAGCGGGTGATAACAGTAGGGAGGCTATATATACAGGGGGGTAACGGTACAGTAATGTTATTGGTAACAACATGTGTTTAGCAGATGTTATAGCGGGTGATAACAGTAGGGAGGCTATATATACAGGGGGGTACCGTACAGTAATGTTATTGGTAACAACATGTGTTTAGCAGATGTTATATAGCTGGTGATAACAGTAGGGAGTCTATATATACAGGGGGGTACCGGTGCAGTAATGTTATTGGTAACAACATGTGTTTAGCAGATGTTATAGCGGGTGATAACAGTAGGGAGGCTATATATACAGGGGGGTACCGGTACAGTAATGTTATTGGTAACAACATGTGTTTAGCAGATGTTATAGCGGGTGATAACAGTAGGGAGGCTATATATACAGGGGGGTACGGTACAGTAATGTTATTGGTAACAACATGTGTTTAGCAGATGTTATAGCGGGTGATAACAGTAGGGAGGCTATATATACAGGGGGGGTACCGGTACAGTAATGTTATTGGTAACAACATGTGTTTAGCAGATGTTATAGCGGGTGATAACAGTAGGGAGGCTATATATACAGGGGGGTACCGGTACAGTAATGTTATTGGTAACAACATGTGTTTAGCAGATGTTATAGTGGGTGATAACAGTAGGGAGGCTATATATACAGGGGGGGTACCGGTACAGTAATGTTATTGGTAACAACCAGGGACGGCCTGTTCAATAGGGCGATATGGGCGACGCACTGCCAAACAGGAAAAGGAAGGGATTTTTTTTCTAATCAATTATATCACGGCAACAGTAGTTATCAGTGTTCTAATCTGATCTGACTGCCACTAAATGTCAAATCAGGCTAAAGTCGTGCTTCAAATGGCCCCGCCCGTTTTTGGGGCGATTTCAGTCAGGTTGAAAATCGCCCAGAAGTCTCTCATAGCCTGTCATGTAAAATCTATTTTTTTCAAATTTCAAAGCTTTCAATACAATCTCTATGGGCTTCTGTGGGCTTGCACTTACGCGCTTTCGTCATACGTGACGTAACCATGAACGTAACTAAGAAAATAGCGGCTAGCAGCGTCTCTGTTGCGACCTGCAGTGTGGCGTTATTTTATGTTTTTAATTTGTACACTTAGTTTACAAACATTCTGCCAACCATGGATTTCCAGTGGTGGGTTTTGGACTGATCTTGTTGATCGTGGTACATACCCGCTACGAACGGACTAAATAATGGAAACGCTGCTGGCAGCGGAATCCAATACAGCTGGGAGACTTGGCTGGATGACAGAGTCCCGGACAGAGAAGTGGAGCCGGCCGGTCTGACAGTCACAGGGAAAATCGATCCTGGTAAGAGAGCGACTCTGTACCCCCGACATTGAACTGCTTTCTGTGTCACTGCGACCTTACTATCTGCCCCGTGAGTTCCCCCAATTGTTTGTTACCGTTGTGTACTGTTGATAATCACAAGTTTACTGGAGAACTGAGACCAAGTAGAGACTTTGGACAGGGTGGATATGGTATAATAAAGGCAGTTTATTCAGAGGTAAAGATATCTGGAATCGCGTGCACGGACTCGTTCGTCAAACTCTTAGGGAGCTATCTGAAGAGAGCCCCGAAAACATTGTGTGCAGACATTTTATACAATAAATGATGTAGGTTGAATCTAGTAGTTCTGATCTTCTGATTGGTCCTGATGAGTTGGGCGAGGTCCCCTCCACTGTTGCATTGGCTCTAAGTCGGGTTCTCTGTCTTCAAATGTTCAGCCTAAAGAGAGGGGATTTTTGTGTGTGTGTGTGTGTGTGTTTAACAGTGATGATGTGTGTGTGTGTGTATCAGTGATGATGTGTGTGTGTGTGTGTGTGTGTGTGTGTGTGTGTGTGTGTGTGTGTGTCCTCAGAGCAAGAACTCGTGAGTTGGAAGAACTGAGAGACCTATGGCGTGGGTGTTGTCCTTGGCCACCTGCTGACAAGGCTGACAAGATAGGACTCTTTTGTCCATTGTTATAGGATAGGAACAGCATTGATTGAAAACAAACGCCCAACACAAAATGGGTCATGCACAAGATTTTAGTCAGACCAAGCTATAACATTATATATTTACTACGACAGTACATTCAACCAAAAGCTAATATAACAAAGGCATCAGAGATTATTTATAATCTGTCACAGAAACTGGAATCCATCTCCCCAGATCAGTCAATAAATGCTTCTGGTATTGACTTATATGCTGCCCCTGTCTTCATGTTGTTGCTGGACATATCTTTTTTTTAAATGTGTGTAGGTCACCTAAATCATCAGAAAAATTGCCCCTCCTGAGAATTTTTTCAGGAGCCGCCACTGGTAACAACATGTGTTTAGCAGATGTTATAGCGGGTGATAACAGTAGGGAGGCTATATATACAGGGGGGGTACCGGTACAGTAATGTTATTGGTAACAACATGTGTTTAGCAGATGTTATAGAGGGTGATAACAGTAGGGAGGCTATATATACAGGGGGGTACCGGTACAGTAATGTTATTGGTAACAACATGTGTTTAGCAGATGTTATAGCGGGTGATAACAGTAGGGAGGCTATATATACAGGGGGGTACCAGTACAGTAATGTTATTGGTAACAACATGTGTTTAGCAGATGTTATAGCGGGTGATAACAGTAGGGAGGCTATATATACAGGGGGGTATCGGTACAGTAATGTTATTGGTAACAACATGTGTTTAGCAGATGTTATAGCGGGTGATAACAGTAGGGAGGCTATATATACAGGGGGGTACCGGTACAGTAATGTTATTGGTAACAACATGTGTTTAGCAGATGTTATTGCGGGTGTAGTGAAATGCTTGTGCTTCTAGCTCCGACAGTGCAGTAATAGCTAACAAGTAATATCTAACAATTTCACAACATATACCCGATACACACAAAAATCTAAGTAAAGCAATGGAATTAAGAATGTATAAATACATATATGGACGAGCAATGACAGAGTGGCATGGACTGAGATACAGTAGAATAGTA
Source organism: Coregonus clupeaformis (assembly GCF_020615455.1). Classification (NCBI taxonomy): domain Eukaryota; kingdom Metazoa; phylum Chordata; class Actinopteri; order Salmoniformes; family Salmonidae; genus Coregonus; species Coregonus clupeaformis. Next base: position 37,159 of record NW_025533820.1, on the reverse strand, counting down.
TAGAATACAGTATATACATATGAGATGAGTAATGCAAGATATGTAAACATTATTAAAGTGACTAAGATACCGTAGAATAGTATAGAATACAGTATATACATATGAGATGAGTAATGCAAGATATGTAAACATTATTAAAGTGACTAGTGTTCCATTTATTAAAGTGGCCAGTGATTTCTAATATATGTACATAGGCAGATGCCTCTAATGTGCTAGTGATGGCTGTTTAACAGTCTGATGGCCTTGAGATAGAAGCTGTTTTTCAGTCTCTCGGTCCCAGCTTTAATGCACCTGTACTGACCTCACCCTTCTGGATGATAGCGGGGTGAACAGGCAGTGGCTCGGGTGGTTGTTGTCCTTGATGATCTTTTTGGCCTTCCTGTGACATTGGGTGCTGTAGGTGTCCTGGAGGGCTGGTAGTTTGCCCCCGGTGCAGGAGCCCTCACCTCCTCCCTGTAGGCTGTCTCGTCATTGTTGGTAATCAAGACTACTACTGTTGTGTGGTCTGCAAACTTGATGATTGAGTTGGAGGCGTGCGCGGCCACACAGTCATGGGTAAACAGGGAGTACAGGAGGGGGCTGAGCACGCACCCTTGTGGGGCCCCAGTGTTGAGGATCAGCGAAGTGGAGGTGTTGTTTCCTACCTTCACCACCTGGGGTGGTGTCCAGGACCCAGTTGCACAGGGCGGGGTTCAGACCCGGGGCGTCGAGCATAAATGATGAGCTTGGAGGGTACTATGGTGTTGAATGCTGAGCTATAGTCAATGAACAGCATTCTTACATAGGTATTCCTCTTGTCCAGATGGGATAGGGCAGTGTGCAGTGTGATGGCGATTGCATCGTCTGTGGATCTATTGGGGCGGTAAGCAAATTGAAGTGGGTCTAGGGTGTCAGGTAAGGTAGAGGTGATATGATCCTTGACTAGTCTCTCAAAGCACTTCATGATGACAGAGATGAGTGCTACAGGGCGATAGTCATTTAGTTCAGTTACCTTTGCTTTCTTGGGTACAGGGATAATGGTGGCCATCTTGAAGCAAGTGGGGACAGCAGACTGGGATAGGGAGAGATTGAATATGTCCGTAAACACACCAGCCAGCTGGTCTGCGGATGCTCTGAGGACGCGGCTAGGGATGCCATCTAGACCGGCAGCCTTGCGAGGGTTAACACGCTTAAATGTCTTACTCACGTCGGCCACGGAGAAGGAGATCCCACAGTCCTTGGTAGCGGGCCGCGTCGGTGGCACTGTAATATCCTCAAAGTGGGCGAAGAAGGTGTTTAGCTTGTCCGGAAGCAAGACGTCGGTGTCCGAGACGTGGCTGGTTTTCCTTTTGTAGTCCGTGATTGTCTGAAGACCCTGTCACATACGTCTCATGTCTGAGCCGTTGAATTGCGACTCCACTTTGTCTCGATATTGACGTTGTCAGAACGCTGCGTGTGGATGTGGTGCAGGGAATCAAGCGCAGGAACAGGGGTGTTCGTCAACAGACTTTAGTAAATCCAAACAGGAATGAGTCGCCAACCCAACCGGGTGGCACGAACAATTACGCACAGCAACAACAGTGCGAAAACAAGAAAAAAGCGCACGCAGTGCGAACTCTCAAATACAACAATATGAGAGAGGAAACTCCTCAATGGCAACAGCTGACAATAATAACCACACATAACACCTGACCCAACACACGATAACTAAATAGGAAACAAAATCAAACACTAACAAGGGACAGGTGTACAACTAGACAAAACCAAACAAACATGAAACATCGAACGGTGGTAGCTAGTACTCCGGGGACGACGACCGCCGAAGCCTGCCCGAACAAGGAGAAGGAGCAGCCTCGGCCGAAACCGTGACAGTACCCCCCCCTTGACGCGCGGCTCCAGCCGTGCGCCGATCCCGGCCTCGGGGACGACCAGGACAACGCGGAGCAGGGCGCGTAGGATGAACCCGATGGAACTCGGTCAGCAGGGACAGGTCTAATATGTCCCTCCTCGGCACCCAGCACCGCTCCTCCGGGCCGTACCCCTCCCACTCCACGAGATATTGGAGACCCCCCATCCGGCGTCTCGAATCAAGGATGGACCTCACAGTGTACGCCGGAGCCCCCTCGATGTCCAACGGGGGCGGAGGAATCTCCTCTATCTCATAATCCTGGAGTGGACCAGCTACCACCGGCCTGAGGAGAGACACATGAAACGAGGGGTTAATATTCCTGTAATCAATAGGCAGTTCTAACCTGTAACACACCTCGTTCAACCTCCTCAGGACTTTAAATGGCCCCAAAACCGCCGACCCAGCTTCCGGCAGGGCAGGCGGAGGGGCAGGTTTCTGGTCGAGAGCCAGACTCGATCTCCAGGTGCGTACACAGGCCCCTCACTGCGGTGGAGATCGGCGCTCGTCTTATGCCGACGGATGGCCCGCTACAGATGAACGTGGGCAGCGTTCCACGTCTCCTCCGAGCGCCGCACCCACTCATCCACCGCAGGGGCCTCGATCTGGCTCTCGTGCCAAGGTGCCAGAACCGGCTGGTACCCTAACACACACTGGAAAGGGGTTAGTTGGGTGGAGGAGTGGCGGAGAGAGTTCTGCGCCATCTCGGCCCACGGAACGTATCTCGCCCACTCCTCCGGCCGGCCCTGGCAATAAGACCTCAGAAACCTCCCCACATCCTGGTTGACACGTTCAACCTGCCCATTACTCTCCGGGTGGTAACCCGAGGTAAGGCTCACCGAAACCCCCAACCGTTCCATAAACGCTCTCCACACTCTGGAGGTGAACTGGGGGCCTCGATCAGACACTATATCCTCGGGTACCCCGTAATGCCGGAAGACATGGGTAAACAGAGCCTCAGCGGTCTGTAGGGCAGTAGGTAGACCCGGCATGGGTAGGAGACGACAGGCCTTCGAGAACCGATCCACAACGACTCAGGATGGTAGTATTCCCCTGTGAGAGGGGAAGGTCTGTAACAAAATCCACCGAGAGGTGGGACCAGGGTCGTTGTGGGAACGGGCAGGGGTTGTAGCTTACCCCTGGGCAAATGTCTGGGCGCCTTACACTGGGCACACACCGAACAGGAGGAGACATAAATCCTCACATCCCTGGCTAACGTTGGCCACCAGTACTTAGTGCTAAGGCAGTGAACTGTCCGGCCGATACCTGGATGTCCAGAGGAGGGGGACGTATGAGCCCAATAAATGAGGCGATCGCGTACCTCGAGCGGAACGTACGTCCGACCCACAGGACACTGGGGAGGACTTGGGTCGGTGCGTAACGCCCGCTCGATCTCGGCATCGACCTCCCATACCACCGGTGCAACCAGACACGACTTCGGTAGTATGGGAGTGGGCTCAACGGACCTCTCCTCCGTGTCATATCGCCGAGACAGGGCATCTGCCTTCCCGTTCTGGGACCCAGGGATGTAAGTGATTTTAAACACAAACCGGGCTAGAAACATAGTCCAGCGGGCCTGGCGAGGATTCAGTCTCCTAGCTGCCCGGATGTATTCCAGTTTACGGTGGTCAGTTAGAATGAGGAAAGGGTGTTGAGCCCCCTCAAGCCAATGCCTCCACACCTTTAGGGCCTGTACCACGGCTAACAGCTCCCTGTCCCCTACGTCATAATTCCGCTCCGCCGGACTGAGCTTCTTAGAATAAAAAGCACAGGGGCGGAGTTTAGGCGGTGTGCCAGACCGTTGTGAGAGAACGGCCCCAATACCAGCCTCGGACGCGTCTACCTCCACCTGGAAAGGCAAAGCGGGATCCGGATGCACCAACACCGGCGCTGAGGTAAACAGGTCCTTCAGTCTCCCAAAAGCCCTGTCCGCCTCAGCTGACCACTGCAAGCGCACCGGACCCCCCTTCAACAGAGACGTAATGGGAGCTGCCACCTGTCCAAAACCCCGGATAAACCTCCGGTAATAATTCGCAAAGCCCAAGAACTGTTGCACCTCTTTCACAGTGGTTGGGGTTTGCCAATTACGCACAGCTGACACCCGGTCAACCTCCATCTTCACCCCTGACGCAGACAATTGATAACCCAAAAAGGGAGACCGACTTCTGAAAGAACAGACATTTCTCTGCCTTGACATATAGGTCATGCTCCAACAGCCTCCTCAACACTCGGCGCACCAGGGCTACATGCTCAGCTCGGGTAGAACTGTACACTAGAATATCGTCTATGTACACGACTACTCCCTGCCCCTGCATGTCCCGGAAAATCTCATCTACAAAGGATTGGAAGACTGAGGGAGCATTCATTAACCCATATGGCATGACGAGATACTCGTAATGACCGGAGGTCGTGCTAAATGCTGTCTTCCATTCATCGCCCTCTCTAATGCGCACCAAGTTATATGCGCTCCTAAGATCCAATTTTGTGAAGAACTGAGCACCGTGTAATGACTCCGTCATAGTCGCAATCAGAGGAAGTGGATAGCTGTACTTCACTGTAATCTGATTGAGACCGCGGTAATCAATACACGGGCGCAGACCTCCATCTTTTTTCTTCACAAAAAAGAAGCTTGAGGAAGCGGGTGAAGTGGAGGCCCGTATGTATCCCTGTCTCAGAGACTCGGCGATGTAAGTTTCCATTGCCTTCCTCTCCTCTTGGGACAAGGGATACACATGGCTCCGCGGGAGAGCTGCTCCTGACTGGAGATCTATCGCACAATCCCCCTGTCTATGAGGCGGCAGCTGCCCTGCCCTAGTCTTACTGAACACAAGTTTCAAATCCTCATACTCAGGGGGAATCTGCAGTGCTGGCATTAGATTCGGACTCTCCACCGAGGTCGCCCCTATGGAAACACCCAGACACAGCCCCACACACTGAGCAGACCACCCTGTAAGAGCTTTCTCTCGCCACGAAATAGTAGGGTCATGGGTAATTAACCAGGGAAGCCCCAGCACCACCGGATACGCAGGAGAGTCAATCAGATAGAGCTGAATCGTCTCCTCCTGCGTCACCATCTTAAGAGGCGCTGTGACCTCCCTAATCAACCCAGATCCTAACGGACGGCTATCTAGGGCATGTACAGGGAAAGGCTTATCAACGGGACGGAGGGGAATCCCTAACTTTACACAGAACTGGCGATCTATAAAATTCCCAGCTGCGCCTGAATCTACCAGCGCCTTATGCTGGGAACGAGGTGCAACCTGTGGAAAACAGACAGGCAAGGTTAGGTGAACGACAGAAAGCTCTGGGTAAGTAGGGCGCCTGCTCACCTGGGAGGACTCCCCAATGCCTGGCCTGACCTCACCTCCACCAGGGGACCTTCCCCAACACCTAGCCGCGGTGTGTCCTCCACGGCCACAGTTGGTGCAGGGAACGGCCCCCCTCGGGTTCCTACTCCTCCGTTCCCTAGCGCCAGCACCTCCGAGCTCCATAGGGCTCGGCTCGGAGGTGCCGGAAGGTGGAATGGGCAACCCCCACCCGGGACGTCCACGGGTAGCGAGCAGGGTGTCCAGCCGAATGGCCATGTCGACCAGTTGGTCAAACGACAACGTGGTATCCCTGCACGCCAACTCTCTCTGGACGTCCTCCCGGAGGCTGCAGCGGAAGTGGTCTATGAGGGCCCGCTCATTCCACCCTGCATCTGCCGCTAGAGTCCGGAACTCCAATGCAAAAGCCTGTGCGCTCCTCATCCCCTGTCGGAGGTAGAACAGACGCTCCCCCGCCGCCTTCCCCTCCGGTGGATGGTCAAACACGGCACGGAAGCGGCGGGAGAACTCTGCATAGGTAACAGTAGCGGCGTCTATTCTCCTCCATTCGGCGTTGGCCCACTCCAACGCCTTGCCGGTGAGACAGGAGATGAGGGCGGAGACGCTCTCGTGTCCCGAGGGAGCCGGGTGTACGGTGGCGAGGTAGAGCTCCACTTGCAGCAAGAACCCTTGACACCCGGCAGCGGAGCCGTCGTACGCCCTCGGGAGGGAGAGCCGAATCCCGCTGGGTTCCGGAAGGGGGACAGGAGGACTGACCGATGGGGATGGTCCGGTAGGTGGGGGGCGTGGGTACCCTGCTGGTCTCCCATCGGTGGAGAGTGTTCATCACCTGATCCAGGGCGTGACCGATCTGGTTGATCCTGTCCTCCTGCCCACGAAGACGGTCTTCCATAATGTCCGTTGGCGCGGCTGCTCCTGCTGATTCCATAGTGAGATGTGTGATTCTGTCAGAACGCTGCGTGTGGATGTGGTGCAGGGAATCAAGCGCAGGAACAGGGGTGTTCGTCAACAGACTTTAGTAAATCCAAACAGGAATGAGTCGCCAACCCAACCGGGTGGCACGAACAATTACGCACAGCAACAACAGTGCGAAAACAAGAAAAAGCGCACGCAGTGCGAACTCTCAAATACAACAATATGAGAGAGGAAACTCCTCAATGGCAACAGCTGACAATAATAATCACACATAACACCTGACCCAACACACGATAACTAAATAGGAAACAAAATCAAACACTAACAAGGGACAGGTGTACAACTAGACAAAACCAAACAAACATGAAACATCGAACGGTGGTAGCTAGTACTCCGGGGACGACGACCGCCGAAGCCTGCCCGAACAAGGAGAAGGAGCAGCCTCGGCCGAAACCGTGACAGACGTTTTGCCTGTTTTGATTGCCTTGCGGAGGGAATAACAACACTGATTGTATTCTGCCATATTCCCAGTCACCTTGCCATGGTTAAATGTTTTCAGTTTTGCGCGAATGCTGCCATCTATCCACGGTTTCTGGTTAGGGTAGGTTTTAATAGTCACAGTGGGTACAACATCTCCTATACACTTCCTGATAAACTCAGTCACCGTATCAGTATATACGTCGATATTATTCTCTGAAGCAACCCGGAACATATCCCAGTCCGCGTGATCAAAAAAATCTTGAAGTGTGGGTTCCGATTGGTCAGACCAGCTTTGAATAGTCCTTAGCACGGGTACTTCCTGTTTGAGTTTCTGCCTAAAGGAAGGGAGGAGCAAAATGGAGTCGTGGTCAGATTTGCCGAAAGGAGGGCAGGGGAGGGCTTTGTATGCATCCCGGAAGTTGGAGTAGCAGTGGTCGAGTGTTTTAGCAGCACGAGTACTACAGTCGATGTGTTGATTGAACTTCGGTGGCCTTTTCCTCAAATTTGCTTTGTTAAAATCTCTGCCTACAATAAATGCAGCCTCAGGATATGTGGTTTCCAGTTTGCATAAAGCCCAGTGAAGTTCTTTGAGGGCCGTCGTGGTATTGGCTTGAGGGGGGATATACACAGCCGTGACTATAACCAAAGAAAATTATCTTGGGAGATAATACAGTCGGCATTTGATTGTGAGGTATTCTAGGTCAGGTGAACAAAAGGACTTGAGTTCCTGTATGTTATCACAATTACACCATCAGTCGTTAATCATAAAACATATACCCCTGCCATTCTGCTTCCCGGAGAGTTATTTATTCCTGTTTGCGCGATGAACTGAAAACCCAACTGGCTGGACCGACTCGGACAGTATATCCAGAGAGAGCCATGTTTCCGTGAAAACAGAGTGTGTTACAATCCCTGATATCTCTCTGGAAAGCAACCCTCGCCCTGAGCTCGTCAACTTTATTATCCAGAGACTGAACATTAGCGAGTAATATACTCGGAAGCGGTGGGGTGGTGTGCACGCCTCCTAAGTCGGACTAGAAGAACGCTCCGGGTACCTCTCCTCCGGTGTTGTTTTGGGTCTGCTTCTGGAATCAGTTCAGTTAGAGCTGGTCTGGTTATTTAGAGATGGTCTGTATTACAAATATATATCTGACCATTTTAGAGATTGTATAATTGCGTGATATGATAGAATTTTGAAAACCCGTGTTGTGGAAAATAACCTCTATACTTTATTAAAAATCAAAGGTCTTACAGAGTTTTTGTTGCATCAAGAATGACTTTATTTTTAATTCAACAAAGCCAGGTCAATCTGCAGATTGGCACCCCCTCTTACTCTCTCCCTCCATCTTTATATAGTCCCCTCTTCAGTTTCCCGCTCTTTTTATTGCTCCGCCCACTTCCTTTGTCTCTGAGGGTGGCTAAACTCGACTTTTATTATGCACATAGCACTCCAACCAATCACTCAATCCCCAGTCTTGCACACACACACACACTCATGTTTAGTTTAACCATGACAAGGCCCTAAATCCTTGAAACATGCACAAACCCCACACACACACAGTGAAATGACCAAAATTCAATTCCTGGCCCAGTAACGAAGAAAATCTAACGCTACGCTCTTGATTAACCCAGTTCTACCTCATAGTCCATTAAACTCTACAGTTCATGAATAATAATTCACCACGTATCCTTATCGTTATTACTAATCCCATAACCTTACAAAAGTATATTGTGTTTATGCTATCAATCACCATCTTTGCATTCAAAGTTATACTCATAATGAACAATATTAATATTTCTACTTAAACCAATTCCAATATAAGTGTTAGTATCCTAACACATTAAAACTAACGTAGCGTTGTTTTAGCCATACTACCTAGGACATGTTTAAGAATAATATCAATATATTTAACTCACGTAACTTCATTCAGATCAATCAATTCATAATCATACTCAAACGAATTACCCAAAACAAATTTAGAATGACAATTCTTAGTTAGTCACCTTGGTTCCATCATTCAAAGTTAAAACTCTCACCTTGGCACATATTGACACTGGCTGTATAGTTATATTATCATAATTCTAGCATTACCTTCCTCATAACGAGAATTACAACAGATCAGTATCTTAATGCATTCCTAGTCTAAATTACTATAAATTTAGCAGTGTATAATACCTCCTCAATTCAACATACTACCTCAACTAACACTCCCTTCCTCTACCGGCACTCAATCTTTCTGGCGTCCTCCTTATGTTCTTCAGATAGCTTCATAGTTCATCTTGTATTGCCCATGGCAATGCCCCAATTCCAATGTCACACCTGAGCCGCCCCACCTCCACCATCATTCTGTTTCGTCCATTTTGCCAACCAGTATACCTCCACCTTCATTCTGTTTCGTCCATTTTGCCAACCAGTATACCCAAACTATGAGAAATGTTGTATTTGAATAGATCTCTCTCTTCCTGCTCACTCCACATGGACTCATGTCACCTTCTTGAGAGAAAAGGCATAAAAGAGGTCATTTATTGCTTTGATTTGATGCGGGTTCTGATCCAGGTCTGGTTCTGATCCAGGTCTGGTTCTGATCCAGGTGGTGCCGGACAGGAACGTCTTCAACGCCTTTGTTTGCTCCTCTTCAGCCGGGTAGAGGGTGTTTGGTTTTTATTGAGGTTCTGGATCGAATTATCTCTGTTTTTGCATTACGACACCATCCGCAGCAACCTCTGGAAAGGACAGATCATCAACAGTTCAGTTGAGTTAATTTCCAATCCAAAACATCCCTATTAACATTGACTATATGACAAATATCATTATGTTTCACCACTCAATCTTAATACCCATTTCTAAAACATGATCCTGCTGCCTGATAGATTTTTTCCCTGCATTCCAAAGGCTGTCTGTATAAATGCCACATCATTTCACAATCTCCCTTGAATTCTTCCAACTTCTCTAACCCAATTGTTTTATTGTACCAATCCTATATAATTTGCTCATGGTCTATTTGACATTACTCTGGCGTTTCCCTTTTCCTTGCTCCTATTCTAACCACTAATTGCTTACCCTTCTCTCCCCGTCCTGGGTAATAATACAATTGTTTACATTTAGGGTTTCCTAAATATGACAAACGTTGTGATTGAATCATAGCACAGTCCTGGTAACTGTGAAAAGATTTTGAACTACTGTTAATTCTTTAAAACGGAGATGCGGTGCATATTAGACTATTTTCCTTATTTAATTTTTTATGTAATATATTGTAATCATCTATACCAATCATTGTTTAACGGCTCCTTCCATTCCCTTTCTTCTGTATTTGGTATGGCTCTAACATGTACATGGTTTAGTGCACTTTCCCAAGGAATGACTACTCCAACAACACTTCCCCCGGGAACTCTAACACTAAGTACTACATCAAATGGTTTATCTAAGTCTTCAACTGTTATCCTTATGTCTATGATCCAGCTGTCATTTTCTTTTATTATTTTAAGGTCATGTGATTTCCCCATAATCATTGTGGTGGTTTCCTCCCACACCAATAACCAGTTAACCCTTGTATTTTAATAGTGATCCCTTCCTGTATTTTAGTTATGGTTCCTGCCTGTGCAGGAATCTACATTCTAATCCTGTCTATATCCCTTCTATGTCTTGTTCTTCTGCTCTCTACTATTATCAGTACCCCATTCCCCTTATTCTCAGGGAACTAGTCAAGTACAGAGAAATCAATGATGGGGATATCTGGCGCGTCTTGAATGTCTGGAATATCTCAAAGATCTAGAAGGTCTTGAAAGTCTCGAAGATCTGCCCCTCCGCCGAGGGAATCAGCAAGAACACGTAACATCAGTAATTGCCATCCTCCCCCATCTGATTCTCGGGCAGCATCCTCAGCTCTCTCATCTCTCAGTCACCGGTTCCCTCACTCTGGTACAATGGTTTAGATGATACCAGGTTGCGCTCCCCTCTATCCGTACCGCCGTTGGTGTAACCTGGACGACGATGTATGGTCACCTTTAGCTGTTAACCTTCTCCTGTCACTAGGGTCTCCGGATCAGCCAGAGTCCCTCTCAATCTATCGACATCGGTCTGCGATGAGTGTCCTTCTATCAGCCTACCCATAGGGAAGCTCGGAGTTACTGCTGCAAGGACACACAAGCACAGACACACACAAAAGACAACAATGCTACCCAATGGCTGGGGCCGTCTTCCTTTCCTGGGGTTGGAACACTCCTATAGTGGGAAAACATGGATCTAAGTATCTATCTCTCCCACTTTTACCATCACATAGTCTCCGAGGGCGCAGAAAATGCTCAGATTCTCCTACTCAGTTGGCCAGAGTTATCTTCACCCCATGAAAAGAAAATCTTAAGAACATTGTTAGGTTAGGTGAGACACAGTATGCTACTCATGTCCTCTCATCCGTCAGGAGAAGCCTTGAGATTATTAAGCGCACCTCCTTGCAGCTTGTTGTAGTCCACTCATTTCATTTCCTCTACACCCTGCCTCCTATCACAAAAAACAAAAAAGATTTAACCTAACCCATAACACATTATTACTACTGCTCATATCCTTAATACAATGTGCATATTTTACCACAAAACCATTAAAACCCCTGTAAGCCCAAAACCCCCAAAACCATTAAAACCATTAAAACCCCTGTAAGCCCAAAACCCCAAAAAACATTAAAACCGTTAACAACTTCCCCCCTTTGGACACATGCATCACATCGTGATTCATGTGTTCAAAAAACAAAACAACAACAATATTGCTTGTTAAACCAAAAATAATAACTGAACTTAAAATGACAACCCTTGATGATATCTTAACCCAATTGCATTCGATAACATTATTCAAGAATATCTCTCACTTCATCCTTGTCCTGTTTGGAATGATATATAGGATTAATGCCAAATTATATACTTCTTCACAATTCCTTATTATAAACATGCCTCTAGGATTTACAGTGCGGGTGATCAAGTCACACTATAAAGCCAGGACAGATTGCAGAGGTCATTGAAATCATTCAATGAATTGTTCCATCCAATGGTATACTACTCATTAACAACCGTCAACACATTTCATAAATGTTGTACCCGAGTGTACAGTAAGTCTTTAGTACAGCTCTTTTCAAAATAAATCACACGTATTTACTTATCCCTCAGTAAATAAAAGCCCAAATTACATGTGTTTGCCCCCTTAAGACATACCACTTTTACCCCGTGAAAATAACCCTAAAATAAAAATAAAAATCCTATACAGCTAACATTTCATACTAAGTAGGATGTTTGTGGTTATTTGAAAACCATATAGTAAAACAATGAACAAACAAAAAATAGCCAGGCCTTACTTATAGTCTCTGAAAATATTTCAAAGAAAAAAGAAAACCACTCCCCCTTTTTCCTGGAAGAAAAAGTACACATTTAGTTTCCATTTTGATACCTCTTAACCAGTCCAAACAATCTAAATTCGAAATTCTCACTCTCTATTCAACTGTGGATAGTTGTTTCCAATGTTATTTCACGCTTAAGAGTACCTGTAATTAAGCCAGCTAGCTACCTACCATTCAGCTGTTTTTCTAACCTCATTAACTGAAGCGTTAATGTTAGGTGGTTAGTAGCTACTGTACTCGAAAAGTAGTTAATATTTGGAGACGCGTTCTCTCCGTTGGGACAGACGCGAACTGGCTGAATCGTTTCAGTGGCTAGCTTTGCACTTAACTGGCTAACAGTAGCTACTAAGGGTAAGCTATAACCTACATTTATTTTTGTTTTGTTTTTACATACTGGTAACCAGAGTCGTTCAAGGGAATTCGGGACATGGGTGACTAGTTAACGTTAGCTTGGCTCTCTGTGTGTTCGTGCCGTGGGAGGAAGGGTTAGCTCGTTGGCAGAGAGCAATGGCTAGCTAGTATGCTAACTATTCTAGCTAACTAACTGGCTGAATAAATTGACGACGTACTCACTCAAACTGTCAAAACTAACCCAAAACTTTACACAACGTTAGACACGGACACGAATAATCTGCTTGGCGTGTTAACACACTGGTGGTTTGTTGTAACCGAGTATTGGTGCTAAACCGTGTTATTGGAGGCTGGCATGCTAGTTGGCTTTGTGTCACGGTTTACTAAGCCAGAACCCAGAAGCAGACCAGGACAAGGTAAATTGAAACAAAGGTGAGTGTTTATTTAATAGATCCACGAGTGAGGCTGAATAATCCAGGGAACAGAGCGGGTGGCGTGGATGGGTTGTTGAGGGTGCAGTGGTAGGTCCAGTAATGGCTCGGCAGCCGCCGACCATCAGGCAGAGGTTGGGTGAAGGTTCCGGGTGAGTGACTGCAGATAGAACAAAACGGAGGTAAGTATACAGCAAGTCAAAAAGGTGCAAAACAACAAAACTAACGCTAGAAGTTCCAAGGCTGATACACGGACAAACATACTGTTCATGGCTAACGATCCGGCAGGGGACTGGATGTTAGGACAGAGCCTAAGAAGGGTGATGATCAGGACCAGGTGTGCAGATTGCTGATGGGATGCAGGTGCGGAAATCAAGAGAGCTCCCGCCTAGCAACGTTGCCCGGCAACCAGGCAGGGAGCGTTCCAGAACCCTCGGGAAACTGGAGATCCCGAGCAGAAAAACTAGTACCCAGACAGAAACCGACTCAGACTGCAGGGATCGTTACAGTACCCCCCTCCGACGCAACGCCACCGGGCGGACTCCCCGAGCGCCAGGATGGAGGCGGTAGAAGTCACGAATGAGGTCAGCATCTAGGATCTGTCGCCGCGGAATCCAACTCCTCTCTTCAGGACCATACCCCTCCCAGTCCACGAGATACTGGAAACCCCGGCCCCGCCGTCTGGAATCCATGATGCGTCGCACCGTGTAGGCAGGACCACCTCCGATCATCCGAGGAGGAGGAGGAGGAGGCGGAGGAGGCAACAGAGGACTGAGGAGAACAGGCTTGAGGCAGGAGACATGAAAGGTGGGATGGACTCTGAGCGTCCTTGGTAGTTTGAGTCGAACTGCCACCGGATTGATCACCTTCTCCACCACAAACGGACCAATGAACTTCGGTAACAACTTCCTAGACTCAGTCCGTAAAGGAAGATCCCGTGTGGCCAACCAGACCCTATCTCCGATGGTATAGGTGGGAGCGGGGATCCGGCGACGATTCGCCTGGAGCTGATACCGGTCCGAAACTCTAAGGAGTGCCTTTCTGGCCCGATGCCAGGTCCGGTGGCAACGACGAATATGGGCCTGAACAGAGGGCACTGAGAGCTCCTTCTCCTGAGAAGGGAACAAGGGAGGTTGGTAGCCATACAGGCACTGGAAGGGAGACATCCCAGTGGCAGATGTAGGGAGAGTATTGTGGGCATACTCAACCCAAGGCAACTGAGAGACCCAGGAGGTGGGGTTGGAGGAGACAAGGCAGCGTAGCGTGGATTCCATCTTCTGGTTGGCTCTCTCCGCCTGACCATTAGATTGGGGGTGAAAACCAGATGTGAGGCTGACTGTAGCTCCAATGGCCAAACAGAAGGACTTCCAGACAGCAGAGGTAAACTGAGGGCCACGGTCGGAAACGATATCACTGGGCAAACCGTGGACCCTGAAAACCTCCCTAACCAGGATCTCGGACGTCTCCGAGGCAGAGGGAAGCTTGGCAATAGGCACAAAGTGGGCGAACTTGCTGAATCTGTCCACGATAGTCAGAACGACCGTGTTTCCCTCAGAAGCGGGCAACCCAGTGACAAAGTCCAGGGCCAGATGCGACCATGGTCGCCGGGGAATAGGAAGGGGGTGAAGTAGTCCAGAGCTGGGCCGATTGGTACTCTTATTCTGCGCACACACTGGACAGGCAGCAACATAACCCAGAGTATCCTCGGCCATGGCAGGCCACCAAAAACGTCTGCGAAGAAACGCCATCGTCCGAGCCACGCCAGGGTGACAAGCCATCTTGCTGGCGTGGGACCATTTGAGGACAGCAGGACGAACCGACTCAGGCACAAACAACCGACCGGGTGGACCGTTACCGGGACCGGGCTGCGTCCGAAGGGCCGCCATCACCTCCTCCTCAATCTTCCACCTAACAGCTCCCACGACGCAGTTCCGGGGAAGAATTGTCTCGGTCTTGGACCCACTCTCCTCCGTCTTGGAGAACATCCGGGACAAGGCATCCGCCTTGCCGTTCTTAGATCCAGGTCGGAACGTCAGGGAAAAATTGAATCGTCCGAAAAACAACGCCTACCTGGCCTGACGGGAGTTGAGACGTCTAGCCGATTGCACGTAAGCAAGATTCTTGTGGTCAGTCCAGACAATAAACGGTTGCTCCGCCCCCTCCAACCAGTGGCGCCACTCCTCCAAGGCAAGTTTCACCGCGAGAAGCTCCCGGTTACCCACATCGTAATTCCTCTCCGCAGGCGAAAGGCGACGAGAGTAGTAGGCGCAGGGATGGAGTTTACTGTCCATGGAGCATCGCTGCGACAGGATGGCGCCAACTCCCACATCAGACGCGTCCACTTCAACGACGAACTGACGGGCCGTGTCCGGTTGAGAGAGAATCGGTGCGTTGGTGAATCGCCTCTTCAAATCCAGAAACGCTCGATCCGCCTCCGGATTCCACTTGAAGATCCTGATACTGGAAGTCAAGGCAGTTAACGGAGCGGCCACACGGCTGTAATCCCGGATGAATCTGCGGTAGAAATTCGCAAACCCCAAAAATCTCTGGAGCTGCAATCTCGTACCGGGCTGGGCCCATTCCAGAACCGCTCTAACCTTCTCCTGGTCCATCCTAATCTCTCCCCTGGAGATGATGTACCCGAGAAAGGATGTCGTGTGGGCGTGAAACTCGCACTTCTCGGCCTTCACGAACAGGCGATTCTCCAACAATCGCTGCAGAACCTGCCGGACATGCTGGACGTGGTCGGAAGGTTCCTTCGAGAAGATCAGAATGTCATCCAGGTAAACAAACACAAAGAGACCGATCATATCTCTCAGGACGTCGTTCACCATACTCTGGAATACCGCTGGAGCATTGGTCAGTCCAAACGGCATCTTAACCGGTTCAGTCCTCATCGTGATACGTGCCAGACTACTGCCGTTCAGAGTGGTCGCTTCAATGGCTTCCGGCAATTGCTCCTTGGAAAGCCCCAGCTGTTCCACCAACTCGGCATCAAGAAAGCTTCCATCGGCACCTGAATCGATAAAAGCGTTAATCGCTAAGCTCTGATTCCTGTTCATAAGGGTAGCCGGGAAACGGGGTCTGACAGAGGTATTGAGAGGTCGAAACTGGCTCGCTAAAAGTCCTCCCAACTTTAGCGAGCCGCGCAGTTTGACGACCGCCGGGAACAGGTGGCGAGGTAATGTCCCGAACCACCACAGTAGAGGCAACAGTTAGTCCCTACGTCTGAGTTGGCGTTCCTCCTTGGTTAACCCGTGCCGCCCTACTTGCATTGGTTCAGAATCGGGAGACAGGACCTCTCCACTAATCCTGTGTGGTGGACGATGATCGACGTATTCTGGTCCAATCCCCGACCCGACTGGAACCTGAGAAGCTGATCGATTGGACGGAACCCATTGCTTCTCCCTCCTTCGCTCTCGGACTCGATTATCCACCCGAATAGACAAGGCTACCAAGCTGTCCAGGTCACTAGGCTCCGGATAGGAGATCAACTCATCCTTGAGCTGCTCCGACAGACCCTGGTAAAAGGCCGCTTGCAGAGACTCCTCATTCCACCCACTCTCCACAGCCAACGTCTTGAACTCGATCACGAAGTCGGCCACGCTGCGAGTTCCTTGGTGAAGCGAAAACAGGCGCCTAGCTGCGTCCCTCCCTCGGACGGAATGGTCGAAGAGCTTCCTCATCTCGGCCGTGAACCCCTGGTATGAAGCCATGCAGGGGTCTTGTCGTTCCCAAACGGCTGAAGCCCACTCCAGCGCTCGACCACGCAGCAACTCAATCACAAAGGCTATCCTAGCCTTGTCTGTGGCATAAGAGTAGGGCTGTAGATCGAATACTAACCCACACTGCATAAGGAAAGAACGGCATCTTCCCAGCTCCCCCTCATATTTATCCGGCGTCGGAACCTTGGGCTCACGGAAGGACACAGCTCCAGAAGCGGCAGGCGAGATGGGTGAAACCGGTAGTGGATCCTCCACCGGAAACTTGCGCTGGTTCTGGACCTCCGTCAGACCGGTAGAAAGGTTCCGAACTGCTAACGCGATCTCCTGTAGCTCCGTGCTATGATGGCCCAACATCTTCTCCTGATGGGTAATGGCATGGCGAACAGAGTCCAGGTCCGCTGGGTTCATTACTGGCCGGATCGTTCTGTCACGGTTTACTAAGCCAGAACCCAGAAGCAGACCAGGACAAGGTAAATTGAAACAAAGGTGAGTGTTTATTTAATAGATCCACGAGTGAGGCTGAATAATCCAGGGAACAGAGCGGGTGGCGTGGATGGGTTGTTGAGGGTGCAGTGGTAGGTCCAGTAATGGCTCGGCAGCCGCCGACCATCAGGCAGAGGTTGGGTGAAGGTTCCGGGTGAGTGACTGCAGATAGAACAAAACGGAGGTAAGTATACAGCAAGTCAAAAAGGTGCAAAACAACAAAACTAACGCTAGAAGTTCCAAGGCTGATACACGGACAAACATACTGTTCATGGCTAACGATCCGGCAGGGACTGGATGTTAGGACAGAGCCTAAGAAGGGTGATGATCAGGACCAGGTGTGCAGATTGCTGATGGGATGCAGGTGCGGAAATCAAGAGAGCTCCCGCCTAGCAACGTTGCCCGGCAACCAGGCAGGGAGCGTTCCAGAACCCTCGGGAAACTGGAGATCCCGAGCAGAAAAACTAGTACCCAGACAGAAACCGACTCAGACTGCAGGGATCGTTACACTTTGGCATCATAGGATTCGGTGCCCTGGACGGTTTTCACGGAAGAATACTGTACCAAGTTAGCTTCCTGAATAAACTAAGTTAGTCTATTCCTAGAAACATTGAACCGCTGTAGTTTACAACAATTATAATTTCTAAAGTGGAAGTTGGGAGTGTTATATTTGAGTGTTTCAGTGAAACGTAAGTGAGGGAGGCCCCGCTCTCTTGCTTTCCCAGATGTTTAGTTCATTTCATTCGGATTTCGTTTGCATTATTGTAGCCTTTTTCTGTAGCCTGTCAACTATGTGTCTGTCTATCCCTGTTATCTCCTCTCTGCACAGGCCATACAAACGCTTCACACCACGTGGCTGCTGCCACGCTAATCTGGTGGTCCCTGTGTGCACGAACAACGTGGAGTTCCAGGTCTCCGGCAGCCTCTGGAACTGCTGTTCTGCGGCCAACAAGGCAGAGTTCATCTCAGCCTATGCTACCCTCCAGTCCCTCGACTTCTTGGCGCTGACGGAAACATGGATTACCACAGAAAACACTGCTACTCCTACTGCTCTTTCCTCGTCTAACCATGTGTTCTCACATACCCCAAGAGCATCTGGTCAGCGCGGCGGTGGCACAGGAATCCTCATCTCTCCCAAATGGACATTCTCTCTTTTTCCCCTGACCCATCTGTCTATCTCCTCATTTGAATTCCATGCTGTCACAGTCACTAGCCCATTCAAGCTTAACATCCTTGTCATTTATCGCCCTCCAGGTTCCCTTGGAGAGTTCATCAATGAGCTTGACAAGTTCCTTTCCTGAGGATGGCTCACCCTTCACAGTTCTGGGTGACTTTAACCTCCATACGTCTGCCTTTGACTCATTTCTCTCTGCCTCCTTCTTTCCACTCCTTTCCTCTTTTGACCTCACCCTCTCACCGTCCCCCCCTACTCACAAGGCAGGCAATACGCTTGACCTCATCTTTACTAGATGCTGTTCTTCTACTAATCTCACTGCAACTCCCCTCCAAGTCTCCGACCACTACTTTGTATCCTTTTCTCTCTCGCTCTCCTCCAACACTACTCACTCTGCCCCTACTCAGATGGTAATGTGCCGTCGCAACCTTCGCTCTCTCTCTCCCGCTACTCTCTCCTCTTCCATCCTATCATCTCTTCCCTCTGCTACATCCTTCTCCCTCCGATCTCCTGATTCTGCCTCCTCAACCCTCCTCTCCTCCCTTTCTGCATCTTTTGACTCTCTATGTCCCCTATTCTCCCGGCCGGCTCGGTCCTCCCCTCCTGCTCTGTGACTTGACGACTCATTGCGAGCTCACAGAAGAGGGCTCCGGGCAGCCGAGCGCAAATGGAGGAAAACTAGACTCCCTGCGGACCTGTCATCTTTTCACTCCCTCCTCTCTACATTCTCTTCCTCTGTTTCCGCTGCTAAAGCCACTTTCTACTCTAAATGTCAAGCCTCTGCCTCTAACCCTCGGAAGCTCTTTGCCACCTTCTCCTCCCTGCTGAATCCTCCTCCCCCCTTCTTCCTCCCTCTCTGTGGATGACTTCGTCAACCATTTTGAAAAGAAGGTTGACGACATCCGATCCTAATTTATTAAGTCAAATGACACCACTGGTCCTGCTCACACTGCCCTACCCTATGCTTTGACTTCTTTCTCCCCTCTCTCTCCAGATGAAATCTTGCGACTTGTGACGGCCGGCCGCCCAACAACCTGCCTGCTTGACCCTATCCCCTCCTCTCTTCTCCAGACCATTTCCGGAGACCTTCTCCCTTACCTCACCTCGCTCATTAACTCATCCTTGACCGCTGGTCATGTCCCTTCCGTCTTCAAGAGAGCGAGAGTTGCACCCCTCCTCAAAAAACCTACACTCAATCCCTCCGATGTCAACAACTACAGACCAGTATCCCTTCTTTCTTTTCTCTCCAAAACTCTTGAGCGTGCCGTCTCTAGCCAACTCTCCTGCTATCTCTCTCAGAATGACCTTCTTGATCCAAACCAGTCAGGTTTCAAGACTGGTCATTCAACTGAGAATGCTCTTCTCTGTGTCACGGAGGCTCTCCGCACTGCTAAAGCTAACTCTCTCTCCTCTGCTCTTATCCTTCTAGACCTATCCGCTGCCTTTGATACTGTGAACCATCAGATCCTCCTCTCCACCCTCTCCGAGTTGGGCATCTCCGGCGCTGCTCACTCTTGGATTGCGTCCTACCTGACAGGGCGCTCCTACCAGGTGGCGTGGTGAGAATCTGTCTCTGCACCACGTGCTCTCACCACTGGTGTCCCCCAGGGCTCAGTTCTAGGTCCTCTCCTATTCTCTCTATACACCAAGTCACTTGGCTCTGTCATATCCACACATGGTCTCTCCTATCATTGCTACGCAGACGACACACAATTAATTTTCTCCTTTCCCCCTTCTGATAACCAGGTGGCGAATCGCATCTCTGCTGTCTGGGTGACATATCAGTGTGGATGTCGGATCACCACCTCAAGCTGAACCTCGGCAAGACGGAGCTGCTCTTCCTCCCGGGGAAAAACTGCCCGCTCCATGATCTCGCCATCACGGTTGACAACTCCATTGTGTCCTCCTCCCAGAGTGCAAAGAACCTTGGCGTGACACTGGACAACACCCTGTCGTTCTCCGCTAACATCAAAGCGGTTCATGCAGGTTCATGCTCTACAACATTCGGAGAGTACGACCCTGCCTTACACAGGAAGCGGCACAGGTCCTAATCCAGGCACTTGTCATCTCCCGTCTGGATTACTGCAACTCGCTGTTGGCTGGGCTCCCTGCCTGTGCCATTAAACCCCTACAACTTATCCAGAACGCCGCAGCCCGTCTGGTGTTCGACATTCCCAAGTTCTCTCATGTCACCCCGCTCCTCTGCACACTCCACTGGCTTGCAGTTGAGGCTCACATCTACTACAAGACCATGGTGCTTGCCTACGGAGCTGTGAGGGGAACGGCACCTCCTTACCTTCAGGCTCTGATCAGACCCTACACCCAAACGAGGGCACTACGTTCATCCACCTCTGGCCTGCTAGCTTCCCTACCTCTACGAAAGCACAGTTCCCGCTCAGCCCAGTCAAAGCTATTTGCTGCTCTGGCACAATGGTGGAACAAGCTCCCCCACGACGCCAGGACAGCGGAGTCACTGACCACCTTCCGGAGACACTTGAAACCCTACCTCTTTAAGGAATACCTGGAATAGTATAAAGTAATCCTTCTACCCCCCCACCCCACCCCACCCCATAAAAAAAAAGTGGTTGTCCCACTGGCTATCATAAGTTGAATGCACCAATTTGTACGTCGCTCTGGATAAGAGCGTCTGCTAAATGACGTAAATGTAAATGTAATATCTTCAGACAACCCTCAAGAACATACATATACATACATATACGTCATTTAGCAGACGCTCTTATCCAGAGCGACTTACATGAGCAATTAGGGTTAAGTGCCTTGCTCAAGGGCACATCGGCAGATTTTTCACCTAGTCGGCTCGGGGATTAGAACCAGCGACCTTTCGATAACTGGCACAACGCTCTTAACCACTAAGCTACCTGCCGCCCCATCACTTGTGACTGCTCCCTTCTCCAGTGAATTCCACAATCCAGTGCACATAAAACAAAATAAAATCCCATAAGATTTAAACCCCCTAGGCTTTTCCCTAGCCGCACTGCTACAACTCAATCACCCTCAACATGCTTCATGACGTCGAAAACTCAAATATGCTATCTCTTGCCTCGTTGGTTGTACTTTCCCACATGCACCAAAATAGTTTACTAATGTGATGATGTTTCGCCCATTAGTGTCTTCTCCCTTCGACGCCCCTAACACTTTACTACAATCCACAACACTCAAATTCAACCCCCAAATTCAACCCCTTGTTTAAATGCAGCATGATACACCATTTGACTATTTGTAACCCTCATTCGCGCTGTCACCCATACATACTGTCAATTCACATTTCACCTTTCAGAATCCATTATCTTTGACCCTCGGAAGGATTCTTTAACCCCTCTCTCCTGAATTTCCCCCCTCTACGGCTCGGACCACATCTCTCTGGGTCCATGCCCTGTATACATCCAAGGTTGCCGGGGTTCCCTTAGCCACTGCCAATGCAATTTTCTTTCTCTTGGCCTCAACTATGTACCTCTCTGGCTTTCTCCTTTTCTCTACTTTCTCTCTTTTCGACTCCTGTCTGACTTTCTCTGCCCTTGTCCTGTACTCCTCTACCTCTGGCTCTTCCTCACCTTCGTCTTCCCTTCCTCCTCCAGCCCCTCCTTCCTCATAGGGAAGTGGGGCCGGTTGGGGGGGGCGACGTTGTTCCCCTGCACTCTCCTTCTCCTCACTACGTACTCATCATCTGGATTTTCTCTCCATGCCTGGTCTGCCAAGTTTTGGATATAACCTTTCTTGCTTAGCTTTTAAAGGGGCTGGCAAGGTCTGAAACTCTTCTTCACTGCTTTTTTTCTTTTTTCTTTCTAGCTTCGGCTAGCCACACCTTGGCTGTATCTAAGCTGTATCTGTATCTAAGCCCTCTCTCTTTTCTGTTTCTTTAGATCAGTACCACAATTTACATGCATTTGTTTAAATCGTGGATTCCAGTTTAACTACGTCGAGTCGCCCCAATAAATCCATATTTCCTTCTCCAATTAGGTCCATAATACACATTCCGTTTGTCTCGCATTTCCATATATTTCTCGTCCCCAGTTAATTCTGGAACCTCTTGTGAGGATTTGCCTCCTATGAACAGTTTCACACAACACCTGGAATCACCCCTTTCTTGTTTATGTAGTCTTGACTAGTCCCCCAGAATTATCTCGAAACCGTTACAGAGGAATTTATCCCCTCAAATGTAATCTTGACAATTCCTGACAGTCTCATACAACAGAAATGGGTTCTCCCTCCTCTAGCCACCTCTTCTATATAACAAGTAATTCAAAACGGAATCACCCCTTCCTGTATAGGTAGTCTTGACTAGTCCCCCAGAATTATCTCATACTCTACGGAGGAATTTATCCCCACAATGTAATCTTGACAATTCCTGACAGTCTCATACAACAGGAATGGGTTCTCCCTTTCCTAGTGATCTTAACCGTCCAAATTTACTCAATTATATCCTCTCATTTACTTTTGTATTTGTTTAACCCGGATTATTTGTTGAACATTACTGTTCTATAATCTACCACAGGTTCATCCCCTTAGGTATACTTTCAATAGTTCCTTCTATTTCAATACAGGGTAGTTTCTTTTGGTAATGGCCTATATTACCGTGGAATCGTTACGGACCCACCAACATTTCACTAAAGAATAAAGACTACTGACCTTATCCTCGCAGCTGAGATTCAATGTAGGTTGGATTCCGTCACCGTCTCTGTCATTATTCAGGTGTCCTCTGGCCTGTTTTAACCCCTTAAAGGGCAGGACTTTCTATTTACGAATGTATCATTAGCCGTCAACGGTTTTCAGAGTTACCTGGAATGACAGAGGCAGGTATTGGAATCCGGCTCGAAGGACCAAGCTGTTAAGAGAATTTATGAACTACCTATTTCAGTGTCTCTGTGCGTTTCCCAAAGTTTGTAAGACTTTGGTTCAAGAAACGGACAGAGCATCAGTGCAATAGCCAGGTCTTTATTCAGAGAATTCTGTTATCACAATTTCAGAGTCCATCTTTTATACACACACGTCATACAAAAATCCCAACCCGCTTTAGGCGGCCTGTATTTTTCCACTGTACACACACCTGGGTTTAGCTCATGTGATTTTCCTCTGCTCTCCTGACCATCAGGACACACACACACACACACACACACACACACACACACATACACATACACATACACACACACACACACACACACACACACACACACACACACACACACACACACACACACACACACACACACACACACACACACACACACACACACACACACACACACACACACACACACACACGCACACGCACACGCACACACACACACACACACGTTCTTATCATAGTCTACTCCTTGCTCGGGCAGGCTGCATTCTTTAGTTATCTCCGTTCTCACAATATCCTGCAACACGTTTCACACTCTCTTCCAAGCCTAACAGTTCTCCTTCTTCTTTGTTGTCTGGCCTAACTCCTACTCACATTGCTAAATAGTAACACAATGTCATAATCTCAACTTGCCCTACGCTCACACATTACCAGGTAGTAGATTCTAACACATCTCACACAGTTTCAGAGTGTAATAATTAGTCACTACTAAGAAAGTACTAATCATACTTAAAACAAGAACATTTCACAACTATATTTAAGGGTGGAACATTTAGTCATTACTTTTAACCTGTATATATTTTAATTTCTATATCAGTAGAATATACACCTATAACATAAAACCCATAACCACTTTCCAGTATTCTAATAATTTTAACCTGCTGCATTGATTTTTAGTAAAAATATAAATTGTTGTGCAATCAATCCAGAACCTACAAAAAGTTAGTCCTGTCCCCTAGTCCAAAATAAATGCTTCTCTAGCTCCTCTGATTTGGTCCCCCCCACAGGTTCACTGGGCCCCCTAATCCAAAATAAATGCTTCTCTAGCTCCCCTGATTTGGTCCTCCCCACAGGTTCACTGGGTCCCCTAGTCCAAAATAAATGCTTCTCTAGCTCCCCTGATTTCCCCCACACAGGTTCACTGGGTCCCCTAGTCCAAAATAAATGCTTCTCTAGCTCCTCTGATTTGGTCCCCCGGTGGAGTCTGTGTCTGAGACTGACCCCCCTCCAGCTGAGCTGGGCCCATTTTCTTGCCAATTACACTGTTGTGGTTGCCTAGGCACCCACGTCTTGGTAGGACAATTCCTTCTCACATGCCCTGATTGATTGCACCCCCAGCAGACATCTGGTCTTCTTGGTCCACCCCCTCTGGTGTGTTTGATGCTGTGGTTGGTACCATTGATTCTTGTGTCTCTTTTCATTATTCTTGTTTTGCCGCTGTCCAGGAGACTGTTGTGTTGTACACATTCACTAATGGTGAGGTAGTAGATCTCTGGCCTTGCTGCTGAGGCGGTGTCTGTTGACCGTCATCTTAGTTCGTCTAATTTATTTTCAAATGATTGAACGTTGGCTAATAGGATTGATGGAAGAGGCAGTTTACTCGCTCGCCGTCGGATCCTTCCAAGGCACCCCGACCTACGTCCACGATATCTCCGTCTCTTTCAACATTTCTAGCATGCCTTTCAATGGGTAACAGAGTTGACGTGTTGATGCTTGACCTGCTCAGTTTTATACCACAAAACACCAGAAAAGAACCAGAATGTTCCAGAACCAGAACCAGCCAAAAAGAGTAGAACTAGCTCACCTGCTTATACAGTTTGACTATTAGATGTTCAACGTTAATATATATATTTTTGAGGAATAGTTTCACCATATTAAAAACGAGAGTTCAGTTCACATAACAGGGTTGAACTTAAAATGAGGGACATCATTTTTCATGTGATTAGATTAATCATATCTCACATTAAATAAATTATCTTCAGAAATTAATTTTTTCAAAAGCGACAAAATAACTATTAAATCAGGTTTCCATCCAACCATTTCATGCGGCTGAATTACAGGGCTGATGGAAACAAGGCTGATGGAAACAGGGCTGATGGAAACAGGGCTGATGGAAACAGGGCTGATGGATACAGGGCTGATGGAAACAGGGCTGATGGAAACAGGGCTGATGGAAACAGGGCTGATGGAAACAGGGCTGATGGAAATGGAAACAGGGCTGATGGAAACAGGGCTGATGGATACAGGGATGATGGAAACAGGGCTGATGGAAACAGGGCTGATGGAAACAGGGCTGATGGAAACAGGGCTGATGGAAATGGAAACAGGGATGATGGAAACAGGGCTGATGGAAACAGGGCTGATGGAAACAGGGCTGATGGAAACAGGGCTGATGGAAACAGGGCTGATGGAAATGGAAACAGGGCTGATGGAAACAGGGCTGATGGAAACAGGGCTGATGGAAACAGGGCTGATGGAAACAGGGCTGATGGAAACATGGCTGATGGAAACAGGGC
The DNA here is from genome assembly GCF_020615455.1 of Coregonus clupeaformis. Classification (NCBI taxonomy): domain Eukaryota; kingdom Metazoa; phylum Chordata; class Actinopteri; order Salmoniformes; family Salmonidae; genus Coregonus; species Coregonus clupeaformis. Next base: position 11,625 of record NW_025533820.1, on the reverse strand, counting down.
TGATGGAAACAGGAAATGTGGGTACAATTTCATAAATGTCAATTTAAATCGTTTCGACAGATTTATTTAATTTTCCATGTGGTCTATATTAAAGGGCACTTCATTTAATATAACAGGCTTTTATAATTCAATATTGGTGCACAATTTCTAAGTAAAATATCAAAGGGACGCAGAAGGCAGTCTTTTCATGGAACGACCCTTGTATCCAATCAATCAAAGTTACAAAAAAATGTAAAATCAAATTTACCAAAAAATTCAAATAAACGTAAATAATCTGATGATTTTAGCGATGTCTGGAGATGAAAACAACTAGAAGTAAAGTAGGCCTCTCTCTGACGCTAAGCAGGTCGGTCCTGGTCCTCGGATGGGAGACCAGATGACCTGGAAGTGGTGTTGGGGGCAGGTAGGTCCTGGTCCTCGGATGGGAGACCAGATGACCTGGAAGTGGTGTTGGGGGCAGGCCGGTCCTCTGATGGGAGACCAGATGACCTGGAAGTGGTGTTGGGGGCAGGTAGGTCCTGGTCCTCGGATTGGAGACCAGATGACCTGGAAGTGGTGTTGGGGGCAGGTCGGTCCTGGTCCTCGGATGGGAGACCAGATGACCTGGAAGTGGTGTTGGGGGCAGGCCGGTCCTGGTCCTCGGATGGGAGACCAGATGACCTGGAAGTGGTGTTGGGGGCATGCTTTCCTCTGCTCTATGGAGATCCCAATGCTTCAGGGCAGTGAAGGGGACCTTGCCCTGCGAAGGGTGCCGTCTTTTGGATAAGACGTTAAAACAAGTGTCCTGACTCGCTGTGGTCATTATAAATCCCACTTACCGTAAGAGTAGGGTGGGTGCTACACATTGGTGGTGGAAGAGATGAGTTTTCCCCCCTTAAAATGTAAAGGTATTTGAACCCCTACTGTTTAATATGTAAAGGACTTTGAACATCTGTTTAATATGTAATTATAATGGTGCCGGAGAAGATGGCTGCCGTTTTACAGCCCTCTAACCAATTGTACTATTATGTGTGTTTTTCCCGCGTTATTTGTAATTTATTTTGTACATAATGTTTCTGCCATCATCTCTTATAACCAAAAAGAGCTTCTGGATATCAGGACAGCGATTACTCACCTCGTATTGGACGAACATTTTTTCTTCAACGAGGCAGCCGCGAAGGATATCCTACAGACACCCGACAAGGCCCAAATCCCTGTCATTCGCATGAGGAAGAGACGGAGATATCGTGGACATAGGTCGGGGTGCCTTGTAAGGATCCGACGGCGAGCGAGTAAACTGCCTCTCCCATCAATCCTATTAGCCAATCTTCAATCATTTGAGAATAAATTGGATGACCTAAGATTACGGTTATCCTACCAACAGGACATTAAAAACTGTAATATCTTATGTTTCACCAAGTCGTGGCTGAACATCGACATGGCAGGATAGAACGGCTGACTCCGGTAAGACAAGGGGTGGCGGTCTGTGTATATTTGTAAACAACAGCTGGTGCACAAAATCAAATACTAAGGAAGTCTCAAGGTTCTGCTCACCTGAGGTAGAGTATCTTATGAGAAGCTGTAGACCACACTATTTACCAAGAGAGTTTTCATCTATATTTTTCACAGCTGTCTATTTACCACCACAAACCGATGCTGGCACTAGGATTGCACTCAACGATGAGGCAGCGCTCCTAGTGGCCGGGGACTTTAATGCAGGGAAACTTAAATCCGTTCTACCTAATTTCTACCAGCTTGTTAAATGTGCAACCAGAGGAAAAAAAAAAACTCTAGACCACCTTTACTCCACACACAGAGACGCATACAAAGCTCTCCCTCGCCCTCCATTTGGCAAATTTGACCATAACTCTATCCTCCTGATTCCTGCTTATAAGCAAAAACTAAAGCAGGAAGCACCAGTGACTCGGTTAATAAAAAAAGTGGTCAGATGACACAGATGCTAAGCTACAGGACTGTTTTGCTAGCACAGACTGGAACATGTTCCGGGATTCTTCAGATAGCATTGAGGAGTACACCACATTAGTCACTGGCTTCATCAATAAGTGCATCGACGATGTCGTCCCCACAGTGACCGTACGTACATACCCCAACCAGAAGCCATGGATTACAGGAAACATCCGCACTGAGCTAAAGGGTAGAGCTGCCGCTTTCAAGGAGCGGGACTCTAACCCGGACGCTTATAAGAAATCCCTGCTATGCCCTCGGACGAACCATCAAACAGGCAAAGAGTCAATACAGGACTAAGATTGAATCATACTACACCGGCTCTGACGCTCGTCGGATGTGGTAGGGCTTGAAAACTATTACAGACTACAAAGGGAAGCACAGCCGCGAGCTGCCCAGTGACACAAGACTTCCAGACGAGCTAAACCACTTCTATGCTCGCTTCGAGGCAAGCAACACTGAAGCATGCATGAGAGCACCAGCTGTTCCCGGATGACAATGTGATCACGCTCTCCGTAGCCGATGTGAGTAAGACTTTTAAGCAGGTCAACATTCACAAGGCCGCAGGGCCAGACGGATTACCAGGACGTGTACTCTGAGCATGTGCTGACCAACTGGCAAGTGTCTTCACTGACATTTTCAACATGTCCCTGACTGAGTCTGTAATACCAACATGTTTCAAGCAGACCACCATAGTCCCCGTGCCCAAGGACTCTAAGATAACCTTCCTAAATGACTACCGACCCGTAGCACTGACGTCTGTAGCCATGAATTGCTTTGAAAGGCTGGTCATGGCTCACATCAACACCATTATCCCAGAAACCCTAGACCCACTCCAATTTGCATACCGCCCCAACAGATCCACAGATGATGCAATCTCTATTGCACTCCACACTGCCCTTTCCCACCTGGACAAGAGGAACACCTACGTGAGAATGCTATTCATTGACTACAGCTCAGCATTCAACACCATAGTGCCCTCAAAGCTCATCACTAAGCTAAAGATCCTGGACTAAACACCTCCCTCTGCAACTGGATCCTGGACTACCTAACGGGCCGCCCCCAGGTGTTAATGGTAGGTAACAACACATCTACCACACTGATCCTCAACACGGGGGCCCCTCAATATTGCGTGCTCAGTCCCCCCTGTACTCCCTGTTCACCCATGACTGCATGGCCAGGCACGACTCCAACACCATCATTATGTTTGCTGACGACACAACAGTGGTAGGCCTGATCACTGACAACGATGAAACAGCCTATAGGGAGGAGGTCAGAGACCTGGCCGTGTGGTGCCAGGATAACAACCTCTCCCTCAACGTGACCAAGACAAAGGAGATGATTGTGGACTACAGGAAAAAAAAGAGGACTGAGCACGCCCCCATTCTCATCGACGGGGCTGTCGTGGAACAGGTTGAGAGCTTCAAGTTCCTTGGTGTACACATCACCAATGAACTATCATGGTCCAAACACACCAAGACAGTTGTGAAGAGGGCACGACAAAGCCTATTCCCCCTCAGGAGACTGAAAAGATTTGGCATGGCTCCTCAGATCCTCAAAAAATTATACAGCTGCACCATCGAGAGCATCCTGACTGGTTGCATCACCGCCTGGTATGGCAACTGCTTGGCCTCCGACCGCAAGGCACTACAGAGGGTAGTGCGTATGGCCCAGTACATCACTGGGGCCAAGCTTCCTGCCATCCAGGACCTCTATACCAGGCGGTGTCAGAGGAAGGCCCTCAAAATTGTCAAAGACTCCAGCCACCCTAGTCATAGACTGTTCTCTCTGCTACTGCACGGCAAGCGGTACCGGAGCGTCAAGTCTAGGTCCAAAAGGCTTCTAAACAGCTTCTACCCCCAAGACATAAGACTCCAGAACAGCTAATCATGGCTACCTGGACCATTTGTCGTACCCCATCAGAACCCAAAATATAAGTTTGTTTTATGAGCTTGTTTTACTTCAACGCTTGTCCAAATGTAAAAAAACAAAAAAACTAAGAGAACGCAGGGATTCAGGAAGCAGTGAGTTTAATCTGAAGGAGCATTGAGTGAATACAGAAACAGGAGCAGCGTCTGAACATGAAAACAGAAACAATACTGCCTGATGGGTGATGACAATACTGCCTGATGGGTGATGACAATGGAGCGCTAGATAAATCAAATCAAATGCGCCGAATACAGTGAAATGCTTACTTACAAGCCCTTAACCAACAATGCCGTTTTAAGAAAAATAAGTGGCAAGTAAAAAAATAGATACAACTAATAATTCAAGAGCCGCAGTAAAATAAAATAACAGTAGGGAGGCTATATACAGGGGGTACCGGTACAGAGTCAATGTGAAATAACAGTAGGGAGGCTATATACAGGGGGTACCGGTACAGAGTCAATGTGAAATAACAGTAGGGAGGCTATATACAGGGGGTACCGGTACAGAGTCAATGTGAAATAACAGTAGGGAGGCTATATACAGGGGGTACCGGCACAGAGTCAATGTGAAATAACAGTAGGGAGGCTATATACAGGGGGTACCGGTACAGAGTCAATGTGAAATAACAGTATGGAGGCTATATACAGGGGGGTACCGGTACAGAGTCAGTGTGAAATAACAGTAGGGAGGCTATATACAGGGGTACCGGTACAGAGTCAATGTGAAATAACAGTAGGGGAGGCTATATACAGGGGGTATCGGTACAGAGTCAATGTGCCGGGGGCACAGGTTAGTCGAGGTAATTGAGGTAATATGTACATGTGGGTAGAGTTAAAGTGACTATGCATAGATAATAAACAGAGTAGCAGCAGCGTAAAAGAGGGGGTGGGGTGAACAATGCAAATAGTCTGGGTAGCCATTTGATTAGCTGTTCAGGAGTCTTATTGCTTGGGTGTAGAAGCTGTTAAGAGGCCTTTTGGACCTAGACTTTGTTATTGTTTCAACTGCGGATTGCACTTTTAAAGAAAAATATTATATGGAATTGTCCAATGAGATGCATGTGTTGATTAGCGCAGACTTCTAATGAGACTTTAAAATATACTCCTTAACATCTGCATTAAGGCCATTTCTAAACATCTGCATTAAGGCCATTTCTAAACATCTGCATTAAGGCCATTTCTTAACATCTGCATTAAGGCCATTTCTTAACATCTGCATTAAGGCCATTTCTAAACATCTGCATTAAGGCCATTTCTTAACATCTGCATTAAGGCCATTTCTAAACATCTGCATTAAGGCCATTTCTTAACATCTGCATTAAGGCCATTTCTAAACATCTGCATTAAGGCCATTTCTAAACATCTGCATTAAGGCCATTTCTTAACATCTGTATTAAGGCCATTTCTAAACATCTGCATTAAGGCCATTTCTGAACATCTGCATTAAGGCCATTTCTGAACATCTGCATTAAGGCCATTTCTTAACATCTGCATTAAGGCCATTTCTAAACATCTGCATTAAGGCCATTTCTTAACATCTGCATTAAGGCCATTTCTAAACATCTGCATTAAGGCCATTTCTTAACATCTGCATTAAGGCCATTTCTTAACATCTGCATTAAGGCCATTTCTTAACATCTGCATTAAGGCCATTTCTAAACATCTGCATTAAGGCCATTTCTTAACATCTGCATTAAGGCCATTTCTAAACATCTGCATTAAGGCCATTTCTTAACATCTGCATTAAGGCCATTTCTTCTTCATTCAGTCCAATAAACAGAGAAGCTACAGCCCTGTAGAAAGTCCACTTCAACTGTTTTCACACCTTGTAGCGTTACAAAGTGGGATTGAAATAGATTGAATTAGAATTTTTGGTAATTGATCTACAAAGAATACGCCATAATGTTAAATGTGAAAAGAAAATTATACAAATCTTTACAAATTAAAACAAAAATGTAATAACAAAAATGGTAATTGCATAAGTATTCACACCCTTTGTTTAGGCAAGCATAAATTAGTTCAGAAGTGAGCTTGGGCTTAACAAATCACATAATAAGTTATATGGACTCACTCTGTGTGAAATAATAGGAGTTGACATACTTTTTTTGAATGACTACCACTTCCAACAACCTACAACACAAGGAAAACCCTGCTTCAGTCTGCTTTACCTAGAGGAAACCCTGCTTCAGTCTGCTTTACCTAGAGGAAACCCTGCTTCAGTCTGCTTTACCTAGAGGAAGCCCTGCTTCAGTCTGCTTTACCTAGAGGAAACCCTGCTTCAGTCTGCTTTACCTAGAGGAAACCCTGCTTCAGTCTGCTTTACCTAGAGGAAGCCCTGCTTCAGTCTGCTTTACCTAGAGGAAACCCTGCTTCAGTCTGCTTTACCTAGAGGAAACCCTGCTTCAGTCTGCTTTACCTAGAGGAAACCCTGCTTCAGTCTGCTTTACCTAGAGGAAACCCTGCTTTACCTAGAGGAAACCCTGCTTCAGCCTGCTTTACCTAGAGGAAACCCTGCTTCAGTCAGCTTTACCTAGAGGAAACCCTGCTTCAGTCTGCGTTACCTAGAGGAAACCCTGCTTCAGTCTGCTTTACCTAGAGGAAACCCTGCTTCAGTCTGCTTTACCTAGAGGAAACCCTGCTTCAGTCTGCTTTACCTAGAGGAAACCCTGCTTCAGTCTGCGTTACCTAGAGGAAACCCTGCTTCAGTCTGCGTTACCTAGAGGAAACCCTGCTTCAGTCTGCTTTACCTAGAGGAAACCCTGCTTCGGTCTGCTTTACCTAGAGGAAAACCTGGTTCAGTCTGCTTTCCACCAGACACTGGGAGAGGAATTCACCTTTCAGCAGGACAATAACCTACAACACAAGGCCAAGTCTACACTGGAGTTGCTCACCAAGAAGACACTGAATGTTCCTGAGTGGCCGAGTTACAGTTCGGACTATAATCTCCTTGAAAAATCTATGGAAAATTGCCATCTAGCCACGATCCCCAACATCTTGACAGAGCTTGAAGAATTTTGAAAATAATTATGGGCAAATATTGCACAATCCAGGTGTGCAAAGCTCTTATGAGACTTACCCAAGAAGACTCAGCTGTAATCGCTGCCAAAAGGTATTTCTAACATTTATTGACTCATGGGGGTTGAATACTAACCAAGATACAGTATATTAGCGTTTTATTTTTCATAAATCTTTTTTAAATTTAAATTTTTCTTCCACTTTGACAGTATTTTTTGTAGATCGTTGATAAAAAATGAGAATTAAATCCATTTTAATCCCACTTTGTAACACAATAAAATGTGAAGAAATCCAAGGGGGGTGAAGAGACTCTCTTAGGCCCCGTAGATCTACTAAACTAGGTCTATACTGCTCCTACATGGTGTAACAATACATCATATAGATGTATATAATGAACAGACTAGGTCTATACTGCTCCTACATGGTGTAACAATACATCATATAGATGTATATAATGAACAGACTAGATCTATACTGCTCCTACATGGTGTAACAATACATCATATAGATGTATATAATGAACAGACTAGGTCTATACTGCTCCTACATGGTGTAACAATACATCATATAGATGTATATAATTACATTTACATTTACATTTTAGTCATTTAGCAGACGCTCTTATCCAGAGCGACTTACAGGAGCAATTAGGGTTAAGTGCCTTGCTCAAGGGCACATTTACGTCATTTAGCAGACGCTCTTAAACAGAGCGACTCACAAATTGGTGCATTCACCCTATAGGCAGTGGGATAACCACTTTACAATTTTTTTTTGGGGGGGTAGAAGGATTTCTTTATCCTATCCCAGGTATTCCTTAAAGAGGTGGGGTTTCAAATGTCTCCGGAAGGTGGTGAGTGACTCCGCTGTCCTGGCGTCGTGAGGGAGCTTGTTCCAACATTGGGGTGCCAGAGCAGCGAACAGTTTTTACTGGGCTGAGCGGGAACTATGCTTCCGCAGAGGAAGGGAGCCAGCAGGCCAGAGGTGGATGAACGCAATGCCCTCGTTTGGGTGTAGGGACTGATCAAAGCCCGAAGGTACAGAGGTGCCGTTCCCCTCACTGCTCCATAGGCAAGCACCATGGTCTTGTAGCGGATGCGAGCTTCAACTGGAAGCCAGTGGAGTGTGTGGAGGAGGGGGGTGACGTGAGAAAACTTGGGAAGGTTGAACACCAGACGGGCTGCGGCATTCTGGATGAGTTGTAGGGGTTTAATGGCACAGGCAGGGAGGCCAGCCAACAGCGAGTTGCAGTAGTCCAGACGGGAGATGACAAGTGCCTGGATTAGGACCTGTACCGCTTCCTGTGTAAGGCAGGGTCGTACTCTCCGAATGTTGTAGAGCATGAACCTGCAGGAGCGGGTCACCGCCTTGATGTTAGCGGAGAACGACAGGGTGTTGTCCAGGGTCACGCCAAGGCTCTTCGCACTCTGGGAGGAGGACACAACGGAGTTGTCAACCGTGATGGCGAGATCATGGAACGGGCAGTCCTTCCCCGGGAGGAAGAGCAGCTCCGTCTTGCCAGGGTTCAGCTTTAGGTGGTGATCCGTCATCCATACTAATATGTCTGCCAGACATGCAGAGATGCGATTCGCCACCTGGTTATCAGAAGGGGGAAAAGGAGAAGATTAGTTGTGTATCGTCAGCGTAGCAATGATAGGAGAGGCCATGTGAGGATATGACAGAGCCAAGTGACTTGGTGTATAGGGAGAAAAGGAGAGGGCCTAGAACTGAGCCCTGGGGGACACCAGTGGTGAGAGCACGTGGTGCGGAGACAGCTTCTCGCCACGCCACTTGGTAGGAGCGACCGGTCAGGTAGGACGCAATCCAGGAGTGAGCCGCGCCGGAGATGCCCAGCTCGGAGAGGGTGGAGAGGAGGATCTGATGGTTCACAGTATCAAAGGCAGCAGACAGGTCTAGAAGGACAAGAGCAGAGGAGAGAGAGTTAGCTTTAGCAGTGCGGAGAGCCTCCGTGACACAGAGAAGAGCAGTCTCAGTTGAATGACCAGTCCTGAAACCTGACTGGTTTGGATCAAGGTCATTCTGAGAGAGATAGCAAGAGAGTTGGCTAAAGACGGCACGCTCAATAGTTTTGGAAAGAAAAGAAAGAAGGGATACTGGTCTGTAGTTGTTGACATCAGTGGGATCGAGTGTTGGTTTTTTGAGAAGGGGAGCAACTCTCGCTCTCTTGAAGACGGAAGGGACATGGCCAGCGGTCAAGGATGAGTTGATCAGCGAGGTGAGGTAGGGGAGAAGGTCACCGGAGATGGTCTGGAGAAGAGAGGAGGGGATGGGGTCAAGCGGGCAGGTTGTTGGGCGGCCTGCAGTCACAAGTCGCAGGATTTTATCTGGAGAGAGAGGGGAGAAAGAAGTCAAAGCATAGGGTAGGGCAGTGTGAGTAGGACCAGCAGTGTCATTAGACTTAACAAACGAGGATCGGATGTCGTCAACCTTCTTTTCAAAGTGGTTGACGAAGTCATCCACAGAGAGAGAGGGGGATTCAGCAGTGAGGAAAATGTGGCAAATAGCTTCCTAGGGTTAGAGGCAGATGCTTGGAATTTAGAGTGGTAGAAAGTGGCCTTAGCAGCAGAAACAGATGAAGAAAATGTAGAGAGGGAGGGAGTGAAAAGATGCCAGGTCGGCAGGGAGTTTAGTTTTCTTCCATTTCCGCTCCGCTGCCCGGAGCTCTGTTCTGTGAGCTCGCAATGAGTCATGAACAGACTAGGTCTATACTGCTCCTACATGGTGTAACAATACATCATATAGATGTATATAATGAACAGACTAGGTCTATACTGCTCCTACATGGTGTAACAATACATCATATAGATGTATATAATGAACAGACTAGGTCTATACTGCTCCTACATGGTGTAACAATACATCATATAGATGTATATAATGAACAGACTAGATCTATACTGCTCCTACATGGTGTAACAATACATCATATAGATGTATATAATGAACAGACTAGGTCTATACTGCTCCCTACATGGTGTAACAATACATCATATAGATGTATATAATGAACAGACTAGATCTATACTGCTCCTACATGGTGTAACAATACATCATATAGATGTATATAATGAACAGACTAGGTCTATACTGCTCCTACATGGTGTAACAATACATCATATAGATGTATATAATGAACAGACTAGATCTATACTGCTCCTACATGGTGTAACAATACATCATATAGATGTATATAATGAACAGACTAGATCTATACTGCTCCTACATGGTGTAACAATACATCATATAGATGTATATAATCAATCAATCAATTTTATTTTATATAGCCCTTCTTACATCAGCTAATATCTCGAAGTGCTGTACAGAAACCCAGCCTAAAACCCCCAAACAGCTAGTAATGCAGGTGTAAAAGACTAGGTCTACACTGCTCCTACATGGTGTAACAATACATCATATAGATGTATATAATGAACAGACTAGGTCTATACTGCTCCCTACATGGTGTAACAATACATCATATAGATGTATATAATGAACAGACTAGGTCTATACTGCTCCTACATGGTGTAACAATACATCATATAGATGTATATAATGAACAGACTAGGTCTATACTGCTCCTACATGGTGTAACAATACATCATATAGATGTATATAATGAACAGACTAGGTCTATACTGCTCCTACATGGTGTTACAATACATCATATAGATGTATATAATGAACAGACTAGATCTATACTGCTCCTACATGGTGTAACAATACAGTGCATTCGGAAAGTGTTCAGACCCATTGGCTTTTCCCACATTTTGTTATGTTACAGCCTTATTCTAAAATAGACTAAAATAAAATAAAAATCCTCATCAATACATAATTACATAATGACGAAGCAAAAACACGTTTTGTTTTTGTTGCTAATTTATATAAATAAAGAAATAATGAAGTATAACATTTACATAAATATTAATATTAACATTAATTAATTAATTAATAAAAACGTTAATATATCATTTACATATGTATTCAGACCCTTTACTACGTACTTTGTTGAAGCACCTTTGGCAGCGATTACAGCATCGAGTCTTCTTGGGGGTGATGCTACAAGCTTGGCACACCTGTATTTGGGGAGTTTCTCCCATTCTTACATTTACATTTTAGTCATTTAGCAGACGCTCTTATCCAGAGCGACTTACAGTTAGTGAAAACATATATATATTTTTTTATACTGGCCCCCGTGGGAATTGAACCCACAACCCTGGCGTTGCAAACGCCATGCTCTATCAACTGAGCTACATCCCTGCCGGCCATTCCCTCCCCTACCCTGGACGACGCTGGGCCAATTGTGCGCCGCCCATGAGTCTCCAGATCGCGGCCGGCTGCGACAGAGCCTGGATTCGAACCAGGATCTCTAGTGGCACAGTTAGCACTGCGATGCGGCGCCTTAGACCACTGCGCCACTCAGGAGACAAGCTTATCTGCAGATCCTCTCAAGCTCTGTCAGGTTGGATGGGGAGCGTCGCTACACAGCTATTTTCAGGTCTCTCCAGAGATGTTAGATCGGGTTCAAGTCTGGGCACTGGCTGGTCCACTCAAGGTTATTCAGAGACTTGTCCCGAAGCCACACCTGCGTTGTCTTGGCTGTGTGCTTAGGGTCGTTGTCCTATTGGAAGGTGAACCTTCACCCAAGTCGGAGCAGGTTTTCATCTGTACTTTGCTCCATTCATCTTTCCCTCGATCCTGACTAGTCCCTACCACTGAAAAA